>NC_056732.1:1078543429-1078648429 GCF_019279795.1 Protopterus annectens | reverse complement strand
TGGCCCCTAGTCCACCATCATAAGGCAAGACTCCTGCAGGGCCAGTTCCAAGGGACAGAGTACAAGGCAGAGGCTTGGAACCGGTTAGCTCGTGACCTCACCAGTGCCACAGGCGTTCCCTGGACTGGTGAGCAGGTCTGTCACCACCATGCGGACCTGAAGAGAAGAAAGGAGGACCACCTGAACCAGTGGATACAGGAGGCCAGTGGGATGCGGGATGCCCCACAACTGAGTATGTAGCCATGGAATGCAGTATGTAAGGATTTAAAATGGAGTATGTATAACGGATAGAAATGTCTCAATATCCCTTCATTTACTTTACAGCTGCAGGTGACCGTGTTATGAATCAACAAGCCTATGAAGATAGGCTGCTAAGGCTGCACCACCAGGCAGGTTAGTGATTATTCTGCATGTATTGTTATATAAAATATGGGAGAGAGCATAAAAGAAAGTTTTGTAGTCCAATAATACAGCCATAAAATGGACTGAATAAGTCCTCTGCATGTACTGTCAGATAAAAACATTAGAGAGGCAGAAAAAGAGTGTAGTAACCCATCAAGAAAAGTAACAAATGTCTGGAATAATATCTCTGCAGGCACTGTCATATAAAATAATATGTGACTGAGCCTGAAAAAAGAGTTTGCTAACCTATTAATAAAGGTATAATATGTCGTGAACATGTCTGCCATATATACCATTAAAACAAATAAAGGAGTGAGCCTGTGGAAAAGTGTGTAATGTCATTAATAAAGGTCTAAAACCCAGAGTGTGTCTGTTTCACTTAGTATGAAATGTTGTTGCACCCTTGCATTATACAAATAGTAATGTGTTAGAAAGTGCTGGCAACCCAGAGTTCTGCAGTCCCATCTAAAGTGGGTGATGGAAGTGCTAGTAGCTGTGAAGTAAATATACAGTCCTCAACAGTCAGTTACTGGCCAGCATTCATAAGTAAATCTGGCACACGAGTAGCATGCTAATATGTTCCCCAGAAATGTAAGTGTGCTTCAATAAATGCAGGGTTCTGTGCAATTTGAAGTGAAAATGTCATGTGAAAACATCCAGATATGTAGATAAAGAAATATAAATGCAACCATGAAATATGTAGCAGTAACATCTGCATCCTGGACAGTTAGTATGTGAGATATAGGTCAAGTATAGATTGAACTAGCCAAACCCACTACACAACCTAATGCATGGTGGCAAGTGTAATAATACATGCAGGGAATATACACCTGCAGTCACTAGGAATGTAGTGTAGAGTAAAAGTGTTTATAAGATGTTAATGGAGGTTTTTTTCTACACCCTACTGTTTGTGCATAAACCATGCAATTCCACACCTCAATGGGTATGTGTAATGTTAAATATTTGTTGGGATATATGTCCAATTGTTCTATAAATATTTGCACTCATGTTGATGCATGTGCCCTGTTCAAACACCACGTTCATGGTGGCCTGTTGCTACCAATCATCCCTGCATGCAGTTGGAATAACCACTGTTATTCAATATATGCATGTCTTATGTTTGCTGTTCAACTGTTGGAACTGTGATGTGTTGGGTTAATGGGAATATTACTGCATGCTGTTGCAACAAATCTGGAATGCTGTTGTTTATGTTGTAATGAAACACACCTAATCACAGAACGTATGGGAAGGCCGATCCCAGCAGACCCACCTGTCCCTCTTCAGTTGGCGAGTGCACCTGGCACCAGTGGCTCTGGTGCCAAGCCCTGCCTCCCCTCCTCCGTTGGTCCTGTGCCACCTTCGGGTTGAAGCACTGCAGGGGATGGGGCTTGTCCCCCCATGCAAGCGTGGGCATAGAAGCGCCACCCATAACCCTTCGAAGGGTCCGGGCTGTGGTGCGTATGGAGATCCAGCGTTCAGTCGCTGATCCCCTATGCCAGCTTGAGGCGAGCATGGCGCGTCTCTCAGGTGAGCCTGCCAGTCCTACTCAGCCCCCAGCACAGCCACCCTCGGGGCTGTGAAGGTGCAGTGGTGACTGCCCATGGGTGGGGATCTCAGTTCCACTGTTACCATCTGTGGGATCATGGGCTTGCGATTTCCAAACATCCTTCCACGTCAATTATGTTCACCCACCCCATATGTCAAACTCCACCCCTGTATGAGTCTTGTTTGTCTTGTCTGTTTACCTCCCCAACCTACCTCCCCAAATATACCTACTTCCTCTACCTCACATTCCACTCTCACCCAAAAAAAAAAATAAAAAAAAGGGCAATCTGTTCCCACAAAAAAAATTACGCCCCATACATAGCTGCCCAATTCACACACATGTCCACTGGACATGTAAACTGATAATTCTAATTGGCAGTACAACATATTTTGTTGTCCTCACCCCTCTCTCAGTGGTGGAAGGTTTCAAATTTCACACCAAATTTCATACATATGCACAGCTGTTGCTGGTAAAGAAATGGGCAGCTATGGACCTTCCCTACACCCATCATGCACATCCCGAGCTGGTTTCCCTACTGTCTTTCCCTCTTTGTGCCCCCTTTTTCACCACTTTCCCATCTCCCCATTTTCTTTTCTTTAAAAGAAATTAGCGCTGGGGTTAGCGGGAGTAAGCACTTTTAAGCAGTAGTAAGTGGGATTAAGTGGGTGTGCGCATGTGTGCGCTTAGCTAAGCATAGCTAAGCATCGCTCAAACTCATGCAAACCCGCTTACAACTGCTTAAAAGTGCCTTAGTCACTCTGTATGACAAGGCCCTTGTACTGCTCAGCAGCAAAATAAAAAACCTTGTCAGTCTCGAACCCGGGACCTTGGACTCACCAGTCTGCATGAAGTACCACTACACCACAGGCAGATATACAATAACTTAGTGCTGAAAGCAATTTATCATGCATTACCATGAGTGAATGTAAAGGGAAAATAGCAATGTCATAACACAAATCTTGTTCTGTGGCCTTAACCAGCAGGTGTTGTTGAATTGCATGACATGACTGTGAAAAGAGAATCAGCCATGCTAGTAGGGAATAAGGTTACAGTAGCAGCTTACAAACCCCACACAGTATCAGGGCAGGATAAACACTGGCATATTTGCATATGTCACAGGCCAGACCTCCCAACAGTGACTGCTCTACAGTGATGACCCTGATTTGTAAACAAATGTTAGCTGTGCCCCTCTGACTCCCTGAAATGTACTAACAGTAGGCAGAAAGATGTTGAATCTCACTTAATAACAAATGTCAATAAGTGAGAGTAGACACCGCTTGCACATCAGAAAAGGTGCAGTAATAGAAATGCTCTGAATCACCCAAAGTCTGAACTGCAAAATGTCTGAACTATATGACAGGTGTATCCCAGTTATATGTACCTTTCCCTAAGGCTGTCCAAATATATATACGTGAGAGTATCTGAGGCCTGGAAGAGTCAGAAACACACAGGCATATCAGCTTGTCTGCTGTTACACACTCTGCAAATAGCTGTAGAATGAATCCCACAAGCATGCCCTTATGTAGAAGTACAACACAGAAATAGCAAAGGATGTAGCCATGTACTGCTAGCAACCACCTGTGACAATGCCATTGTTCAGGTGCTGAAAAGACTGCTGTGGTGCACAGTCAAAGAATACTAGGCTGACCTCTGTCTACCATCTGGATATGTCCACAGGTGGGAGCTACTCAGACAGACGACAAGCCTTCATAGACTTACAGGTACACAACAACTCTGCATGTTCAGTAAGATAAACATCACATGATAATAAATAATGCACACTGCAGTTCTGCACCCCTATCCAAAGGTACTATATACCCGTGTAGTCAGGCACAACCAAGGGTGTAGGTAGGCATACACAGTACAGAAATATGTCCAGTCGTCCTGAGCAGACTGTGCTAATGCCAACACAAACCACAAACTGTTCAGATGTGAGTAACGTACTAATGACAGTATAGCAGTTCACAAGCAGTGCATGTGCCTGATATTCATAACTGGTAGTACAACATACTTAGATGTCTTCACCACTCTCTCAGGGGTGGAAGGTTTCAAATATCCCACCTAATGTATTGCATATGCACAGCTGTTGCTGGTAAAGAAATGGGCAGCTATGGACCTTCTCCACACCCATCGTGCATATCCCAAGCTAGTTTCCCTACTGTCTTCCCCTCTTTGAGCACCCTTTATCACCACATTCCTATCTTCCCATTTACTTTTCTGTCAAAGACATGAGCGCGGGGGTTAGCGGGAGTGATCACTTGTAAACAGTAGTAAGTGGGTTTGCACCAGTGTGCGCATGTGTGCGCCTAGATTAGCATTGCTAAGATATGATAAGCTACACCAAGCTTAGCTAACTATTGCTAACATAAAATAAGTTAAGCTAAGCTTAGCTTAGTATTGCTAACATAAAATAAGCTAAGTTAAGCGTAGCTTAGTATTGCTAAAATACACTAAGCTAAGCTAAGCGGTGCTTAGCATCGTTAAGCGTCGCGCAAACCCATGCCAACTCGCTTACAACTGCTTAAAAGTGTCTTTGTCACTCTGTATGACAAGGCCCTTGTATTGCTCAGCAGCAAAATAAAATACCCTTGTCAGTCTCAAAACCCAGACCTTGGACTCACCAGTCTGCATGATGTACCACTAAGCCACAACAAATATACAATAACTTGGTGCTGAAAAAAATATAACATGCATTACAAGGAGTGAATGTAAAGGAAAAATAGGAAAGCCATAGGAATACACTGCAATAAAGAAATATGACATGCATTACAAGGAGTGAATGCAAAGGGAAAATAGGAAAGTCATAGGAATACATTGCAATAAAGAAATATAACATGCATTACAAGGAGTGAATGTAAAGGGAAAATAGGAAAGCCATAGGAATACATTGCAATAAAGAAATATAACATGCATTACAAGGAGTGAATGTAAAGGGAAAATAGGAAAGCCATAGGAATACATTGCAATAAAGAAATATGACATGCATTACAAGGAGTGAATGCAAAGGGAAAATAGGAAAGCCATAGGAATACATTGCAATAAAGAAATATGACATGCATTACAAGGAGTGAATGTAAAGGGAAAATAGGAAAGCCATAGGAATACATTGCAATAAAGAAATATGACATGCATTACAAGGAGTGAATGTAAAGGGAAAATAGGAAAGCCATAGGAATACATTGCAATAAAGAAATATAACATGCATTACAAGGAGTGAATGTAAAGGGAAAATAGGAAAGCCATAGGAATACATTGCAATAACTACTGTTGTATGCCAGTTAATTCCCTAATTCCAAAAGAAAGTACTACTCCCATGTATCCAGTGTTAGCATTAGGAGGTGTGAGTAAACTTACACACTGAGAAGAGTGTACTGGAAGAAGCAACAGTCAGGTTTCAGTACAACATGCATTTCACTGGCTACAACCCAGCTTCAGATATGAGACATATACCAACCTTCTGACTGACACAACAGTGTCCACAGCAAACAAGCGTGGTCCCCACCTTGCAAAACTGAAAGGCCTACGTACCTAACCTATCATTTTATAGCAATGTCCTGAAATCACAGTGAGAACTGCAATTACCGCACAGCAGGCTGCATGCAATTACTAAATGGTGGGCACCAATTGGTGCAGAGGCCATCACATGCACATGTGCAGATACCTACAAAAGCAGCCTGTAATTGTTGTCCAGACATGCAATAATATCATTGCAGCAACTGGAGAGAGAGAGAGTGAGACAGACAGACAGACAGACAAACAAACAGAGGCAGTTGGAGACCAACCCAATAAATAACAACAAACAGAGGCAGTTGGAGACACCAACCCAAAAAAAAAAAAACAGAGGCGGTTGGAGACACCAACCAAAACAAAAGAAAAACAACAAACAGAGGCAGTTGGAGACACCAACCAACCAAAATAAAACAAAAAAAAAACAAACACAGGCAGTGGAAGATACCAACCTAAACAAATAAAAAAAAAACATCAACAGGTACAACAGACTGAGGTGAGAAAAACAAAGGTAAGGTATGTAACACAGATGTCTTTGCTGGCATCTGAATGATGTGTCTGAAGGGTACTCTACATTCTGTGAACACTCCTTATGTGGTAGCAGTCCGTATCTATATGTATATGCAGATGTGCATAGGGCAAGGGACATACTGCAACTGTTAGTGAAGGCTGGACATATATATGTATTTGAAGGTTGCTATGTGCACATATCTATGTAGGTTGTAGTGTGTGGCATTGAAAACAGCAAGCAGTGCAGGTATATGTCATGTGGTGGTTAAATGCTGTGGGACTGAGTTACAGCCAGTGAGGTCTGCTATGGATATATGGCCTGAGGACAGCGAAATGCATTCTGCACAACACTGTGCAATATTATTACATAATTGTATGTCTCACAACTGTTCCATAATTGATATTCCCACCATGAAAGGTGGGCAGTATATGTGTATATATGTGCATGTATATGTACAGCAGTGCTGTTTACAAGTATGTATATATATATATATATATATATATATATATATATATATATATATATATATATATATATATATATATATATATATATATATATATATATATATATATATATATATATATATATATATATATATATATATATATATATATATATATATATATATATCTATACATATATATGTATTATATATATATATAGATATATGTATATATAGATATATACATATATAGATATATATAGATATATAGATATATAGATATATATAGAGATATATAGATATATACAGATATATATGGATATCTATGGATATATAGATATGTATATATGTATATATATATATATATATATATATATCTATCTATATATATATATGGATATGTATATAGATATATATATATAGATATGTATATATAGAGTGATATATAAATATATATATATAAATATATATATATATATATATATATATATATATATATATATATATATATATATATATATATAGTGAGAGAGGGAGACACAGGGTCAGACGTATTGCAACAGGTGCCTGGTGACCAAGGCATGGACTGAACACCAGTGTTGATACTGCAGTGCCATACCCCATTCCAAAACACTTTACCCACTAACTACCAGATAGGTGGTTGCCTGACTAACACTGAAGGTGTCAGAAGGGAACATGGGACACAGGTGGACAGTAGCCTCCCCTTTGATATTCACAGTGCCACACTAGTCTTGTAATCTGTCTACATGGTACGTGTAATCACAAACGATGTGTCATGTACGGAAATATAGGTCAGTGTTCCCCTGTACTCATCACAATGCCCCATGTGGTATGTACCTCACATGACAACTACAGCAAGTGGAAAGGCCACAGACATACCTCACAAAGGGTAATACTGCCCTGAAACACATACCCTATGCAGACTGACTCACATAACCACAGCTACAGTGCGTTGTATACCGGCCACCCAGAGGTTACCTCTGCCAAACATACAGAGGTATGCCACACCCATAGCAGTCAGACAACCACCATGTCAACACCTCACAATCCCACCAGGCTACACGGCCTAGGTCCCTAGTCCCTGCAACCTCACTAAACAGCACATGCTGGAGGGATAGGCTCCTATTGGCAAATATGCCATACTCTGGAGTAAACCACCCAGCATGAACAAACAAGGCTCCTCAGTAGCAGATGTCAGACATACCCCTGATGATTGTCTGGGGGATAGGTAACATGCCCTGGGAATCACCTCTGTGTATCCGGTTGACAGGAGGAAGTGAAATCTAATTACATGTGTGTCACAGGCCAGGGTAGCATATGGCTAGGCTGCTGTAGGCCCCAGGGACAATAGCATATTACCTACTTATGACACAATGCACACAGACATGTACACAGTGCAATACCTGCTATGTGAGGTGGAATGAGTGTGACAGTGAATGTGTGCAAGGTCTGTGACGGTGTGATAGCTAAGTGTGAGGTTGTTTCTGTCATGGTCGTTTGTGTCCTAAGTGTGAGGCCAGAGAAAGATGTGTCAGTTATTGGGATGCAGACATAGTAGGATGGTATATGTTGTGACGTAGTTCCTTGTGTACGACTGTGGTGTCCCATCATAGGCTGAAGCAATACATGTATGCTCAGTAAGTGGTACTGCTGGTGAATCCAGCTGACATTTGAACTGTTGTACCACCTGAAGCTGTAGGCCTAAACAGCACAGTATGGTGTATGTTCACATTCCCTGGTAACACTGTCTTGTGTGTTTCCTGTAGTCTGCACAGATTACATTCCTCAGGCATAGGTATCTGTAAGTAGGGGCACACAGTACTGTAAGGTACATAGCAAATGCTCATCTGTGTTAGCATACATTTGTGTGTTGTATGAATGTCTGATGTGTGTGTAATGATGCCTGTACCATGTCCACAATCACATGTGTGATGCAGGGTTTGCGTGTGTACCTAGCAACATGTATACTCTGTTACAGCAGTATGCCAGCTATATTAACAACTGTGCACATATGTTAGGTAGGGGTATGGCATCAACGACTAGGGTGGGTTACTGGTTATACTGTAACTGTACTTCACATTCATTGCAATGGATGACATATTTCTGCATGCATTAGCTTGATATGTACCCCCCTGGCAAGGCTGTGCATTGGATCCCAAACAGTGAGCCGAGTACTGGTGTATACTGGTGTGTCATATGGAGTGTGGCAGGCACTGTCAGCCAGTTGTGGGCTGAGCACTGATATGTGGTATTGAATGTGTGTATCCTCTGACAGATGAACAGATGCTATATATGGCAGTTAACTGATATCTGTACTGTATAATGTTAAGTGTGCCACATGACTTGCTCACACATATCGTTTACTTGTCTTCCAGGCTTATGGCTCATCACAGGAACCCCTGCTACACAGCTGCAGAGGAACAGGAAATCCACCACAGCCTGGTTCAGCACTATACCCTGCTGTTTTCAAGGGCCAGCCAGCACCAGCAGGAGCGTACTGCACTGTGGCAAGAACTTGTTTGTCGGGTAAATGACATAGGCATGCATAACCAGACATATGAGCAGGTACGCCATCACTGCAGTGATTTAATTAGACATGTCTGGTGGTGTGCGTCTGATATCCACAGACAACAGCTTGCCACAGGTGGTGGGGTGGCCATACATCCCCCTCACCAGAGTGGAGGAACTGCTGCTAAGTGTGGTGGCTCCTGGCCTACAGCAACAACAACATCACACATGTGTCATCATGGAGGCCGGAGCCACCCAGCATGGTGACATGGAGCATGCAGGTAACATGCCCTAGCTGTAGACTACTGTTACCTGTATTGTTAGATTATGCATGTGTGAGATGTGTACTGTGTTTAGCAGTTGTGCTGCCTATTGTGTGCAATACTGATAATTTGAATAGTATCTGTACACCTATGCCTGTTGTTCTACTGTAGTTTAGCACACTCACAGTAGCAATGCCACAGTTGTGGCCACTGACAAACTGTGTCATATTCTTGCAGGTCCCTCTGGTGTGACAGCAGGGCAGACGTTACATGCTGGTGAGTGTGTTAACACTTTAAACTTGGTATTGAACTGTGCATGTCATAGGTGAGGTGTAGGCCATGTACACATAACACACCTACGCATAATGCATGCTGTGCATGTTTGCTGTGAGACGTGAAACATCTCAGTAATGTCAGTAGCTGCCTCAATCACATGCAATGCACAGAGCATCAGACACAAATGTGGCAACACTGTACTGCACATTGGATAGGCATAGTTGACACACATGTACACAACATAACACGTTTGTCATATGCAGTACACCTCAACATGCTACACATAGTGTAACCGGACACCCACTGCCAGGTCACACTTCAGTATCCCACATGTCATCCACACACCACACATACTATACCTGAGGGGTAGGGGCCTAGCATGGGGCTGTGCAACACTCCTCAACACATAACACAGTCATGTTAGGCAATGCTCCCTATTGGACACCTCACACACCCTTGTGCAATGTGGCTGTGTAATTGTGAACTTAGCCACGGCACTGCGGTTCAGGTACAGCATGCTAGGCGGTGGTCTAGCACACTTTAGTGGCCTTGAGTGACCACATGATGCATGATGATGATGGCTAATGGTACTACACCCCATACTGTTACAATGGCCATGTCCAGGATTGGTATCCCATCACGTATACATGCACCACTCATCCCGTGTGTACATAGCATGCATGTGCTACACCTGTGTCCACAATTATCTGCTACAGACACAGACACTGCAATCAGACATGGAAATCCATGTGACACACAGATAACACATGCAGCCATGGTATGTATACCTGTGTGTGATGGTGCACAGGACATTGCAGAGCTTAT
The DNA here is from genome assembly GCF_019279795.1 of Protopterus annectens. NCBI lineage: Eukaryota > Metazoa > Chordata > Ceratodontiformes > Protopteridae > Protopterus > Protopterus annectens. Next base: position 1,078,638,125 of record NC_056732.1, on the reverse strand, counting down.
AATACTTGCACAGAAATGTCTTGTCCTTGTACACATTGTGTTCCAGGGTGTAGGCAATCACTGAACATGTACACACATGCACCACAGCCATGTACACTGTCATTAACTATGGCTGTCTACACTCACACTGCATGGACTTGATCAACACTTATTCTGCATGCTGACACGTGTGCGTGACTGTTTGCCTTGTGATACTGTCACCCACCTTCAACCAGTATTGAGTATGATTTGGATTTCTGTTGTGTGTGTGTATCTGCTGTAGTGAGGAGTGTGCATGTGTTCCTGTGTGCATGTGTTCCTGTGTGCATGTGTGCGTGTGTGCATGCATGCATGTGCAGACCGTAACGTGTGTTTCCTGTCTTCCTCTCACAGGTGCTGAGGTAGGGCTTGGCGAAAGCAGCAGGCGACCTGAAGCCACTGCCATGGATAGTGGTGATGATGACACATGTATTTTGGCACAGGGAGATTTGACAGGGTCTGTCATTGGTCCACCAATCGACAGTACACAGCGTTCAACCCCATCTATGCACACACTCATACTGCCATTACATCCCTCACCACCAATGGCCATAGGGGAGGGACAGCATACAGTTGGCATTGACCAGGAGAGTGTGGTACCCATGGCACTTGCATCCCCTCACAGCAGCCATAGCCATAGACCCGGAATGGTACCACATAGGTGGAGGTCCAGGGGTTCTCGGGGGAGCACCACTGGACATATTGCCCCTGGCAGGCATGCCCTCACAGGTCTTACAATGACCACTATGTTCCGGGCTGTAATGCAGGCTCAGGCACGTATGGAATGGTACACCAGGCAGGGACTTAGGGCGCAGAGGGCACATAACACCGCTATCAATGACAGCATCCGTGACCTTGCCGGTGCCATCCGGACATACACCGAGGTCATTGATAGACGTTGGGGGGAGACAATAGATGCCCTCCACAACATGTCTTCCTCGAGCCAGGACCATGCGGGATGGTTGCGACGTTGACGCGGACGCATGCCAGCAACAGCAACAGCTGGCAGTGGTCCCAGATGGCCCACAGCTCACAGCCACTCCCGTAGTGGCAGTACCAGCCCCAGCAATGCTGGGGCTGGCCTGTCCATTGTCCATCCCAGTAGACCACGTGCACGTGGCTCTGGCCAGTCCCAGCAGGGACATGGGTCCAGTCATCATACCTCTGCCTCTGATGACAGTACCCAGTCAGGGTTGGTACCCGATACCGTCCGTAGCACCCCTGCCAGGCACAGGTACTGTGTCCGTGGCCAGAGACAGTGATCTGTACAGCCAAGCAGGTACAGTCTGTGGCTGTCCCACAAACCACCGTATATGGCAGCCACATGGTGGAGCTGTGTGCATGCAGACACACACACATTAAGCAAACAACTAGGGCTCACACATACACACACACATTACATCAACATTGGCCCATGCTGTACTGTTGTCCCTCACACACACACACACACACACACACACACACACACACACACACACACACACACACACACACACACAGACATGTCAATTGGATGGGTCAATGTCAGGCTCTGGCAAACAACAAAACGCCCTGTGCATATGATGATACCTGTGCCGCCTCCTGTCATCTGCATTATCGATGGAGGGACAGGCTAACATGGTGCTGATGCACAGGGTGACACTATAGCAGTGTAGCAATAATAGCGAGTTGTCAACAAGGAAGTCTAACTACATCCTTGTAGGTATATCTGAGCAGACATTATGCATCAAAGCTCTGATTGTCAATGTAGCATTGTTTACACCACTGTTAGGTCTGAGTATGTATTATCCACCCATGTGCCACTTGGCTGATGTGTGATGTGTTGCCAGCATGTGTTAGCGAGTGGACAGTACAGTATGATGTGTGCAGTACAGATTAGCAAGTGTACATCTGTGAACATGGTGGGTGCGCACTGTCTGGATGTACGTGCATAGTGGACACATGGGACGTGTGGCATACCCTGTCGTACACATTATTAACATCCCATTGCATCTTTCAATGGCCAGTATGCATTCTACTACAGTTATGTACTAACATGGGTAGACGTGTGTATGACATGGGTTGACACTATGCTGCGGGTGATACCGTTAATATCAGTCAATGATTTGCAGTCTGGTAGTATACACAACCTCAACAGCATGACTATAAGCAATCATTGGATGATGTCCTGACAAATGACACACAGTAGTAGGGAACCCAGTATCAATTGGATCCTTCCGGTGCTACACTATAACACTAACCAGTGGTGATGACCGCCACCCATTACTGTGACCACACCTGTGTGTCATATAGCCCCCTTAGGTACATGCAGACACACTAGGGATGTGTCCATCCAAATCTGGGAATGCATGGAATGGCCTACAATGCATTCCCTGGATGGGATGCATATCCTACACAAGGGTATCATACAGACAGATACCTGTTGTGTGATACATGCTGTATAGCAGTAAGCCGACTATGGCATAGTCATCCTCATGTACTATACATACTATCCCGTCAGTACCACACCTGTGGTAGCCCTCAACATGTATGTCAGGTACCATTGTGTACATACAGACCCATGTTATGTCATGTGTCCCTTGGTATCCACATATCCATAGGTATTGTGGAGTCCCAAGGTGTATCACAGACATTAGAGGCCTGAATGCATATCCACAAGGCAGTCATACACCTATAAAGACTGTCCATTCTTGGCAGACTTTGTTGTGTATGACCATGTCTGACATATACCCCAGGCATATACCCTCACTCACACTACTCTTAAGTAACTGTCATGGGTGTGTGTGTGCCACAGATGACCTTGGCCACAGAACATGACAGTGGATGGCCATGTCACATACATACATATGTGACCTATGATCTGAGTAGCAGCGGCACAACCTGTCAATGGAAACAAATGTATTCATGTAGTATGCAGGCTTCACACCTATGTACTGATTGAGGGGACATGTACACATATATATTTGCCACGCAGATACCTGATGTCTGCAATGCACTTACTGTTGTCATCATACTATGTCATACCATAGTAAAAGCAAAACCCACACCGTGTTGACCAACAGTGACACACACACAGTCAGCATTTGCAGGATTCAAACCCCTACCTAACTATGTTATGATACTAGAGAGAGATGCATTAACACAGCGCGCTATTTGCTTTACTGGCTGGTTTCTCTTCTCCTGCTGTATTTGTAGGATGGTGACATCATCAGACTTTCCAAAGAGGAATGTACCTCTTTCAGTGTGTTTTCACAGTCTCCAAAAAGGGCACTCCTTTCAAAGACAATTGCACACATACACTCACTGTTTGCAGGATTCAAACCCCTACCTAACTATGTTATGATACTAGAGAAAGACGCACTAACACGGCATGCTATTTGCTTTACTGGCTGGTTTCCCTTCTCCTGCAGTATTTGTAGGATGGTGACATCATCAGACTTTCCAAAGAGGAATGTACCTCCTTTACTGAGTTTTCCTAGTCTCCAAAAAGGCAACACCTCTCAAAGGAAACTACACACATACACACACCCCCCTCACACACACACACACTTTGCAGGATTCAAACCCCTACCTAACTATGTTATGATACTGGAAAGAGATGCATTAACACAGCACGCTATTTGCTTTACTGGCTGGTTTCCCTTCTCCTGCTGTATTTATAGGATGGTGACATCATCAGACTGGACATGGTGATGTGTGTACACTTTGTTTTATGCCATTCCAGGAATGGTCCATGTGGGTCAGCAGGTGTCAACAGCTTGAACATGACCTCAGTATCCTTACCTTGTGTGATCTATCTGTGGACACATTGACATTCCGTCATATGTCAACACATATTTATGCACAGCTTCTTGGTTTTGTGGATACTACATGTGTCTGGGATGTTGATAAAGGGCTATTCAAAGTCTATGTGACACATGTGTAGATGTGTTCATTGATGTATGTCCTGGGTGGCTGCCTTGCAAACAGTCTAGCATGTTTGGGAACCATGATCCGCACATGAACATACCACAGTTGGTAGGGTTGTGTGTGTCAGCTTCCAATAGCTCTGTTTATGACTGCAACCATGATGGACTCCATGACCTTGCAGATCAGACCTCATAGGCATACTGGACTTGACTTCCCATGGTGTGTTGTGCACCAACACTTGTGGGGAGTGCCATATGTAGCTGTGACACATTCAATGGTTCCACATCCTGTGTAGGGGTACGGCTCAGCTGACTGTTCAGGTGCATGATCTGTTTGTTCTGTAGTTTGTGCATGACACATATTGGGAATCAATGTATTCCACCTGCTGCCATGCTTTTGGCAGTGGGGGTAGCTGCTCATCCATTCTACATGTGATATCTCCTGGTATGATGATGTGGACTATTGTCAGTGGGGATGGGTATGTACATATGGGCCTGTCTGTCATGATGTCGGCATTGACACTCAGGTACAGTTGGCCCTGACTCAGGACATATATGTGTGTACATTGATATTTATGACATAGCTGAAGGAGGTGTCATGATTCAGTCTGGACTCCTTCTCAGCTCCTCTTTACAAAACACTAACGAACATGAGCACTAATCCCTGTTATACTCTTTTACATGCTTAACACCCTACTGATCCTTTGTGATCAGGCTACAGAGTATGTCATGATAATATCCTGGCATGTCCAGGGGTCGGTTTTGTGTGTACTCTTCAGTCCAGCTGGTGGATATTGTGATATTGACACAATGTCACATCTGCCTCATGTACACAGACAACCCTCTCCTCCTCCCGACAAACTCAGATATATGTGTGAGATGCACCTATATAGACATACAGGGAGCTGAACTCTCTCGACCCATGACTGGCACAGTCTATCAGGTGGTGAAGGTAACCACACACACCACATATCAGTCTCACATATCCTCTAGCAACAGCACTCAAACCACATTAGCACACATTGACATACTTGGATGCTGTAAATGTACTCTACCTAAGCAGCAGAGACCTCCAAAGCAGACACACACACACCTGCTACCCCACTACAATACCCACATATCACTAAGTTCACAATGTCAGTGTGCCACACAGTCACTGCCCTTCGGGCTAAACAACACACCTAATACACTTGTAATAGGCGACACTTATGTTCAGACACACTGACATACCACTCACCAGCCCTGACAAGGGAATAGTCACTTTGGGCTGTCTGTTGGGTGCCAGGATCTGCCACATAACACAGGCAGTCAGGTCACTCCAAAGCAAGTACAAGACTGGCACCATCATTGTCCATGCTGGTGTGTGTAACCTCAGACGTTACTCCCTGGACCACATGACATGATACATGGAGGTACACTCTGATCATGTAGCCCAGGCCAGTATGACCCTGACCTTGTCTAGCATCTTACACCCACCAATTATGATGTCACAGTATACGGACACACATATCACATTTAACAGTTGGCTAACAAATTTGTTTCATTCATAGGGGATACAGTGTCTGTCAGCATATGGTGACATGCTCAACATGCCATGTAGCTTCACTATGGACAGCTTGCACCTGTCACCCTTGGACTTTGGTATGCTGGCTAAGGCTCTTGCTACCACCAGAGTGCCTTTTTAAGCAGGGCTCAGAAGACAAACCCACCTCCATAGACATTACAGGTTAAATGAAACTAAGGGTAATGCTGCTCAACAACAGTTGTGTTAACCTCATATTGTGGCCACTCAGGACTCTCCTCAGTATGGAGGAGAGCAATATCTGTGCACTGACAGACACCTGGTTCAGGCTCACTTATGCACACCAGCACTACCAGGTTATGTTTCATACCATGCTGTCTGACAACAAGACTTGGAACAGACAACACAACTAGGGGAGTATCCATATACATCACAGATACACACACCTCCAGGTTAGTAGCACTGCACAAAGCATCACAGACCATACATATACAACTACCATTGTGCAATACTGCCTTTCAGTTTGTTGCCTGCTACAGAACACACTCCCAAACTCAGGAACCACACTCGGCTTTTGTGGGAACTATGGAGAATATGAAGGTCTCCACAGACACCATTATATTGTGTGACTTCATATACACACATATTGACTGGGGATACTACTCAAGCCCCGACAACCTCACCCAACAGTCACTACAATTTGTGGACTCATATGCTTTGGCACAACCAGTCAGCACAGCCACAAGGGGAATACATATTGGACCTGCTCATCACCAACATGGGGACTCTATGTTCCACACCAGCGATATACCCCTCATTGGTAAGGTCAGAACATACATGTATCTCACAGGACATACATATACCCTCCACACACCCATCCTGGGTAATCTTGGTGAACTTCTCATGAGCCAACATCTCACTTCACTGAAGCAAGGTGGTATCCTTCAGAGATCCTGAGACAGTGGCATATATGGCTCACACTGCTGCATCCTTTACATACACATTCTATGGACACCTAGTGGACTGCATGGATTGTGCTATCCCAAATAACAACAAGACCCACTACTACAATGGCAGGGGACCTGTCTGGTAGACCCCAGCCATTAATAAGCTGTACAACGTCAGGAGGATGCTACTACATGATAGAGCACAATCCCAGACTGGGAAGGCATCTGTGATCTGTACTAGCAGACAGCTACAATCACTCATGGACTTTTCTAAGGGCTGCTTCTACCAGACAATTGCACCTGACATGTAGGACTATCACACGGCCTTCTTCAGTTATGTCAGGAACCTGGGTGGACACTCACTGATATGCTGTGAGTTACTGCATACTGACTAAACCTACCCTGAACCCACTGGCATTGCCTACATCCTGGCAAACAGGTTCAGTGCAGATGTCTCCCACCCATCCCCCCTAAGGAGCAACTATCCATCCCAACAGAGTATAACCTCCCTGACATCACACAGTAACAGGTGAGTGCTGCCCTCCCCACAGCGTACATCACAGTATCAATGTGACCAGATGGTGTCCCAGCCTGCATCATACACGAGCATCATGACAAACGCAACCCTCACATTACATCACTGTTCAATATCGGAGTTACCACAGGATATGTACCCAAGGAATGGCATACTGGGACAGTGGTCCCGCTCCACAGAGTTGGTGCCACAACGGACCACAGACAATATTGCCCTATAAGCCTATGTAGCCTGTTCTGCAAAGCTATGGAGCATATTGTCATAGGACTCCTACACATAGACATCGGGAACCTACAGACACTGTGTCCTACTCATTTCAGCATTGTTGTGGGCAGATCTTGCCTCTTGAACCTGTAGGTATTCTTTAAATGGCTAACAGGTCCATCGACATAGGGACGGCTATCCACACAGCCTACCTGAACCTTGCAAAACCATTCAACACAATAACCCACTGGGCCATTATGCATAGGCTCACCAGCATCAATTTGGACACATATCTCACACAATGGATTGATACCTAGATCAGGGATAGCACCCACATGGTCAGGATTGCAGGTGCCATGTCTGACTATACACCAGTTACACATGGCATCCCACACAGCTTGGTCCTGGGATCTCTCTTGTTCAGTATATATTTGTCTTACGTACAGGCTATCACAGGGGGAATATGGCTGAACATGTTTGCACTTGACTGCAAACTGGGTGCCATGATCAACTCTCCAGCTGCCACATGCATACTCAATCAGGGTCTCACAGAGATGGATGACTGGTGCCTGAGCCATGGCCTACAGCTAAATGCCATTAGTTGCATAGTCATCCCCTTTGGGAGTAACAACATGCCCACACATTACCACATAGGTAGTACTCCATTACATACGGTAGGAGTTGTTAGGGGTTTGGGGACATCACTTGTTCGTACTGTCGCCTTTAACATTCACGTTGCCAAAGTGGTTGGACACACCTTCTATGTGTGCCACCTTATCCCATATGGTTTCACATCTAGATCGAGTGAGGTCATTGTGCCCCTATACTCATCACATCCATGCTTGGTTACAATGCCACATTTGGGGTGTACCTTACCTGACACCTGCAGCAACTGTACTGGCCACGGACGGTCCTCACCAAGCAGATCTAGGGACTCACACAGATGCCCTGCATAGTTCAGATGCAGTAACTCCAGCTCTACTCAGTCGCTTACCACCTACTCAGATATGATGTGTGCCTGTTGTTTACAGCTATACCCAAACCAGAATTACTGGACATGCTCCACCTCAGGATATCCAACTCCCTTGGAGCTACACACTGCAGGGACGTATACCTCAGCACAGATGTTAATAGGACATTGTGGAGGGACAGATTCTTATCCCAGAGGCTCCACTCACTACAGAATGTAATCCCAGTTTCACATAGGCAGAGCCACCCACTGACCACCTACTGGAGACATCTTGATGACTGTATGGGTGATTGTATATTTACCCCTGGGATATCTTCTGTGTCCCTGCTAGACAGAGGCACACTAGCATAAACGTACATGGGCTATCTTGTGTGACCTACTATTCACACACACAGTGTAGTAATCTGACAGGGTTGCGAATGCCAAACACACTCTGGCTAGGCTTGTACATGCCCTAGGGCAGATAGCCTAGTATCGACCTCTGAACCTATGCTAATGTTCAAGATGCACAATGTTTATTGCTGATACTGTTTGCAGGTCTTTATCATCTTTGCTTTACCAGTTTCCATGAAGAACTTCAGTATCTGCAGAACATATTTGATTATGACAGGGTTCCACTATATTATAGATGTGTCTGTTGTCATATAACTGTGTGCACAGGGCGGATTGCTGTATAGTGACAGGTTCCTGGGTTAACACATGCAACTGCCAGATATGCGTGGCCCACTGCTGTACTCAGACATGGCCTAAGTGTGTGAGCATGCCCAGTTCTGACATTACATGTTTTGTTGCCTGACATTTGTCTCATTTATTCAAGTGTGTGAGCATGCCCAGTGTGACCCTTCAGTATGTTGCTATCTGAGGTCCACTACATTTGCTGATGTGTGAACATGACCAATATTAACATTTATACTGTGTGTGTTGGAAGTCAGGTTCTGTTCTCACTGCAGGACTCACCTTTGTGTCATAACTCAACAAGGATTATGCTGTGCCTGCAGGGTTTCCATGGAATACTTTGCATAGACTTATCAACATTCCATCATACAGGTGGACCACTGCAATACTGTCATGGTTTAGTGGTTCAGTACTTTGGCTATAGTGCACAGTATCCTGGGTTCGAGGCCCATCACTGCTTTATATTTTCATACTGAGCAGACCAGACTGCTTAAGGGCCTGTTAAGCAAATATGAGCATGTTGGCTTTTGTTCAGCTATGCCCTACTTAGACCAGGCTTGTCCGACATTGCTCAATATTCACCAACATTGCTGGACGTTGCCCAATATTACTGAACATTGACCACAGTTGTGCTAGTTGGTGTGTGCGATTTTGTTTGCATATACTACATGGTGGTAATTGCTGTTTAGCACTGCTTTATATTGCTTAACACATGGCATTCATGCCTTAGGTGGTGCTGCAGGGCTGCCTATGTCGGATGCACATACTACACTCCCTGCACATGTTTGGAAGCAGGTAGTGTCAACTTAGGCATCCCTTTTACTTTATGTGCGAGTCAGAGAGGGGTATCATTTCCAGAGTTCCTACTGAGCCAGTGTATGTGCTATGCATTGCCTCTTTGCCAAGGCCAAAGCATACTGGGCATGCCTCCTTCTGCCTACTGGGGCAGGCTCAGGTTGTTCCTCCTCCGAGTCATGCTCTGCCTGTGATGGCCTTGGCAATGGTGGGGGGCTGTTTGGCCCAGGCCTATGCTGGTCCTGCTGCAGCTGTTTTCACAGGATCATATTATGTAGCATAGCACATACCATGACAATTTGGGTACATGTAGTTGGTGAGTACTGCAAGGCTCCACCAGATGTGTCCAGGCACCGGAACCATGACTTGAGCAGCCCAAACACATGCTCTATTACATTACGTGTTTGTGTGTGTGCCTCATTATGGTGTTCCTGTTCAGGTGTGTGTGCATTTCTGATGGGTGTCATCAGCCACGGCTCCAGTGCATAGCCAGCATCCCCCACTAGGTGACCATGTGGGATGTCCCCATTGGCAAATGTCTGGTACAGCTGCATCAGATGCCAGATATGGGAATCATGGTAGCTTCCAGGGCAGCCTGCACACACATTCAGTATTATGCCCTGGGCATCACACATGACCTGGCAGTTGATGGAGGGGAAGCCCTTGCGGTTGAAGTAGACCCTACCCGCTCCCGGCTGGTGCTTTGATGCGTATGTGCGTGCAGTCTATTGCACCCACTACCTCAGGGTATTCCGCTATTTGCTGGAAGAGACACATATTGCTGGCCAATACCTCACAGGAATTGGGGAAATATACATGATCACCGACATGTGCTGACATGGCATCCAGGAACTGGTGTAGTACCCTGGATGCTGATGCCTGTGATATCCCCATCATATCACCAGTTGGTCTCTGGAAGGTACCTGTTGCTAATATTCTTAGGCCAACACATACCTTGGTTTCCACTGGGATGGGTTCCCCTCTGTTGGTTCTGTGTGTGAGGTGTGGCCTGCACAGCTCAACAATTTGCTGCAGGAGGTCTCTGTCCACTCTATAGCACTCCACTATCTCCAGCTCATGTAGCCCCTGGTAGGTTACCCTGGGCCTGTACACTCTTCTCCGTCTCCTCACTGTGGGTTGTCCAGCAGCATTTCCATTGTCACCACCCTCAGCATGTTGCATATGTCACCTTATAACAGCAATGGCAGCCCCTAACATTTCTTTGTCTCAGTAAAGCTTTTTCAGTTTTCACTTCTATTAGCTTACTGCAGTGTCTCTTGTGAGAAACATAATGGACTGTTGTTTGCAGAGTTTTAAGTGCTAGGCTGGGCTGGGCTAGTGTACTGCCTGTGTAATTGCCTGATTCTGATTGTTTTCACCTGCTAGCTCTGCTAGTACTCCCTGGTAGCTTCCTACTATTTGTTGTGCTTCCTTTTTCCTTTCTGTTTCCTCAGGGGGGAGCGCCGCGCACACAAGCGCAAACACGAGCACAGCAACTAAGACGCACGCACACATGCTTACACGGACTAAAACTTGCTTATTCGAGTTAAAACGCGCGCACACCAGCGCAAACGTGCTTACAACTCTTTAAACAGCCTTATACATGCTTACTCCGGCTTAAATGCATGCACTCACACTTACACGTGTGCACTCTGTCTTACTCGGGTTTACAGGCGTGCACACGCACGCATGCACGCTCAGCAAGAAACTTTGGTGTTATCCATGATATACACCTTCCATTTCTTGGCTTTCCCTAGCCTACCTGTTGACACACCTCTTTCCATGATATCTAAATGACAGCGGACACATGCCACTCTACTCCAATGAGCTTCACTTCTTTCATACATACCCCCCTCGTGATGTCACCTATCTTCTACTCTGTTACTCCCCATATCCTACTCCTACACTCCACTGACTGTGCTCATTTGCTATGTAAACTAGCATTTCACTATCCTAACATTCATTTACATAGGATTGCCTACTAATGCTTGGTTACATGTCTTAGACTGAGCTTCCCCCCTTAGCAACCTCTACTCGGTGGCCATCTTGTCTTCAGCCTGCCATTCCCTTGCATTGTACATTACCACTTTCAATAAAATCCACATTTGTGGGTTTTAATTTGTAGTATTTTGGTTTTTAGAGCACAGCCCATTTGGCGGTGCTGCGCTACGCTTAAACATTGGAAATCGGCAAAAAAAAATTATTTTTATTTTAATTTTGCATCAGGGAACATTTCCAATGGCCATATATTTGGCCATTGGCATGCTTCCACCACTGGTTGCAACCTTTATTTGGAGCTGTCACGGCTCTGTTTTGCTATTTGCAGAATGGTACTCAGTTGTCAACTGAGTACATTTCTGCAAATAACACTGCTCTTACAGGGACAGGTTCGGGTTTCCTGAATCGCAAATCTACCTCATTTGCATGCCTTTCGCCTGCAATTGAGGTGATTTGCATGTCCCAGCCCTGTCCGTGTAAGGGCCATTTTAGGAGCTCTCTTACACACCCCTACAGGCTGTTCCTGGATCGCTCGTTGGACATGATGGCTGCATGGAGTCTTACTCTACTCTTAGACTCCGTGCAAGCCATCGTGAATCCAGCCCTATGTCTTCTATATTTAAATTTCTGTCATCAATTCAATTAATAGATGTATTAGTCAGCTAAAATAATATTGTTTCAAGAAATATTGTTGCCAGTGTATCAGGTAGTCACTTAGCATACCATAATCCAAGAATTGTAGTTAATAAAACAACACAATAGTCACTTCTGTCATTCATTCCAGTTAGTTATATACTGTGAACATTATTAGCTTAAACTCAGTCTGCCTGAGATTACACTCAGTAAGCTTTTGCATTAAAATCTCCTCCAAGAGGCTGAGGCAGTGTGCATTCTGATCTGCCCCCCTCCCCCCAGATGGGCAGTCCCATTCTCTCCTGCCTGAGTCTCTAATCAATCTCAGATTGACTGATTCATAATCAGGGTTTTATGCTACTGGAGGTGTCAATGAAACAGGATTTCTGGCAACACTACAAAGTGCTGATGAAGGAATTCCAAGTAATATTAATTGAAACTATTATTGTCAGCACCAGTGGCTATGAAATTGACACAGAGCAGTCCCTTCAATATGATTAATTTGCACTGCTAAAGAAAGTTCCATATTTTCTCTTGCAGCTGATAAACTTAGTTGTGTTTTTTCTAATTGCCAATGTGCCCCACTGATGTGGAGATAATTCTAACATGTTTAAGTGAAGGCCAAGAAAAAGAGTGGAAGAACATTTTTATTTGCTGTGAAAGTTTGTGAGGTCTTTACATTTGTCAATGCTGTCCCAGCCACATCACACACCATATCAGTGTCCTTGGGTGAAATGTGTTATCTTGGCTGATTGATGAGGACATCTGTGATGGGAGTAGTGTGTCTTCCAGTAATATTATGTTTGGTAAGCCAACAAGATACTTCTTCAAAAAGAAATCAAAACCGATATAAAATGCTCTATAATGCTAGACAGGAGCAAGTTCATTACACTGCCTGCAACAGTTATTTTTCAGTATATTCACTGTTGGCATTAGTTTCTGTGACAGCCATCACACATAGAAAATACTCAGTTCTAACTTGGTGAAACCAGTCTTAACTGCTATAATAAAAGCTCACCCAGCAAGGGTGTAGCTAGGCATACTCTTTGTACACTACTGAGTACAATTCTCTATACATTACTTAGAGAAACCATGGCTTTTTTAACCCATACTAGGTAGTCAACTGTCTAAATTAAACCTCCAATGCGTTTCATAGACTGAAAAATATCTATTTAATGGTTTTAGAGGGGAAAGTGATGCAAATATTTGTTAAGGGTTGGGGGAGTGTTTCAGTTTTTTAACTGACAGGTAGGTTGGAGGGCAGGAATAAGATCACACAAGTATGAAATTGTATTCTCTGCCACACCCTTGTACCCCAGTATCATTTACTGCACAGTATGACTTAATTAGCTATGGTGCTTCATGTCTCACATTAGAATAATGTTCCCCACAGAATGGCACACTGTTATTGACTGACTCCATGTATAGGTCAAACACAGAATGCATAGCTAGCACATTTATCATTGCTGATGCTATTATCTACAATTAAAGCACTGCTATCAAATCTTGCAGGTAATAGCCATCTAGAAATACTGAACGTTCTTCCAAACTGTCAGCAGAGTAGTACTTGTCAGAACATTTGAAATAAGCTTTCCTGTTATATAACATTGCTTTTATTTATTAGTTCTGATTTATTATTTTTGTGCTGCAAAGCTCCTATATTAATTGGTTGTTAAAGAACTGCTAGGAAGTCGTTATTCAGATGGACAGAACTGCACAAGTGTTGTTTTGGCTGACAAGTTTTTACTTAACTTTGTGTATATCTATTCATTTTGTGTTTATCAACATCTTCAGGACACAGCTTTGATGGCTTGGCATTGCATTTAATCAATAAAGTGTTTTTCACTGCAGTAAGAGAAGCACAGAATAAGTGAATAAATACACATGAATAAATTTATTTATGAATGGAATCGGTGGCATATAAATGTCTTGTGCTTCATCTAGGCAGTTATTTGCCCAGGCACCACAGTGAGGGACTGTTCTGTGAGTCGTGCAACTAAACACACATGATGAGACTACAGCGACTATACCTTGCCAAAAATGCTTTTACCAGTGGCGGTGAAGCACAGCGTGTTTACACTTTCTTTCATTCTGTACAGCAACGCACCTGACATCAGAATTGTTTTTACCTTAGATATTTTTACTTTGTTCAGGGCTGCTACATAGATGAATCATTTTTGATACATGGATTATACATGTCTTTTAATTACATGTTTTTTAACTGAACTTATACCTCAATGATAATATTACAATGACAAAAAGTGCAGAAAGATAGACATTCATTTGATTAAATAACCCAGCTGTGATGTTCCATGAATTCACATTCAGATTTCCTGTGGTGACTTGTAATAACAAATTCTGAGCAAACATGATGAAATAGTTAATTTGAAATATTCAGTTAAGGAGCTCAGTTTTAATTTATTTCCACTGCAGGTGTCTCTATTTATTTACATGAAAAATAAATATACTTCAAGGCTGGTCAAACAGGACAAAGCACTTGAGCTTCTCCATGTTAGAATCACCATAGGTAAAATCAAATACCACTTCCTTACAAGCTATAGGTGCCCCTCTATGACCCAGGAAACCCATAGCATGTATTTAAACTTATTAGAAACACTAACCATCCAACCCAATACTATATTCATGGGTGATTTTAATTACCCCACTATTAACTGGGAATCCTATACAGCACCAAATGTACATGCACAGAGATTCCTGGATTTTGTAAACACGAACTCCCTGGGCCAGATAGTCAATACACCAACCAGGGATGCAACCATACTGGATCTGGCCCTCACTAATATGGGAGACTGCTGCACACACCCCTACTGTAATACCATCCCTGGTAAGGTCAGACTACAAAATGGTCTCCTTTGAAGTAAAAATAAAACCTGGACCCCCAGTTCAACCTAGAATATTCCGGAACTATTTTCCTGCTATTAAGTAAGAACCTGGCAACATTTCAAGCCCCCATAAACCCTGAGAACACTGCTGCCTATGCAGAACTGTTCACAGAAATCCTGTACAAGCATGATAATAGCTGCATAGAGGCAGCTATACCCACCAGGAGGAAGTACAGAACTAACTCAAAAAACAAGCTGCCTTGGTGGAATCACAAAATCAATAGGCTGCATAACCGAAGGAAGAAAACCATGGCAAAAATTAGGATGTGCAGCACCCAACAGGATAAAGCACTCTCATCAAACCAAACAAACAACTCAGAGGGCAAATAAAGTTTACCAAAGCCAAATTTCAGGTAACTTTGGCCTCCCAGGCCAAGGACAGCCACAAAGCATTCTTTAGCTATGTCCGCAACCTCAAAGGCAATACACAATTGTGTGCAGAGCTCATTGTAAATGGAACCACCTATACTGAGCCAGAAGATACAGCAACCTCCTGGCTGATAAATTCAGCTCCAACTTTACCCCTCTCCCCCTTAACCTTCCCTATGAAATATCATCAAATATAACTCCCCCTACTATCACTCGGGTGCAGGTCCTTAATGCTCTCTCTAAGACCATGAACGCTGCATCAATGTGGCCAGACAATATCCCATGATGCCTTCTAAATAGCATGAAACATGACCTATCAGGGTCTCCGGAATTACTGTTTAACTGTAGCCCCCAAACAGGCTTCATGCCTAATGAATGGAGAAAGGCAACAGCCATCCCTCTGCACAAAATTGGGCCATCTACAGACCCTGGAAACTACAGACCCACACGTCTCACTAGTCTTGTATGTAAAGCCGTGGAAATAATTATCATGGAGATGATGAACAGAGATATAGTAAACATCCAGCCACTGGATCTAACCCAGTTTGGTTTCATTAAGGGCAGATCATGCCTACTCAACCCGTTGGACTTCTTTTAGAAAGTCACCAAAGCAATGGATGAGGGCAAAATTGTTCACACTGCCTACCTTGGCCTGGCCAAGGCATTTGCCACAATACCCCACTCAGGCATTGCTTGACAAACTCAAGAGGTTAGGTACAAACCTGTAAGTCACCCAGTAAATAGCCAACTGGCTCACAGACAGGATCCAGGAAGTTAAAATTGGAGAGTCCACCACAGGCCAGTCACAAGTGGAGTCCTCATGGATCAGTCCTTGGACCGCTACTTTTTGGCATTTGCTTCTCAGAAGTCAAGTACAATGCAGTGGTCTCTGGCTGACTAAATTTGCAGATGATTGCAAATTAGCAGCTGTCATTAAATCTCACACTGACACAAATGTTCTTCAGGGAGGGCCTGACACAGACAAACAAATGGTGTCAGAGCCATGGACTAAAATTAAATGTCAAGAAATGCATAATAGTATCCTTTGGGAAGTCATCCATCCCTGGTAACTATCATATTGAAAACACACCGCTTAGAGCTGACCCAATAGTCAGGGACTTAGGGACTTAGGGACACACATAGATAATAATCTAGCCTTTGACTATCACATGTCTACAGTGGGGAGGAAATCATTCTATGCTGCTCAACTTATAAGCAAATGTATGGCATCTAAGTCCAAGGAAGTCATCAGACCTGTCACTGAGTAAAATGCCCCCTTTGGTATGTACCTAAGCTGGCATATCCAACAATTGGAATGTCCACAAAGGTTCCTCACTAAAAAATACAGGGTGTAAGAAAAATGTCCTGTGCAGACTGCCTCAAGGCCCTATCCCTATATTCTGTCTCCTACAGGCTTATGAGGGGAGCTCTATGCCTGGCATACAGGGCATTATTAGACCCCGCTCTGATGGACCTCCTGCATATCCACAAAACAAACAGCACCAGAATTACCCATTCTAAAGACTTAAACCTTGCCTGTGATATAAATAAGACCTGCTGAAGAGACAGGTATGTACCTTAGAGACTACTCCGTCTATGGAACAGGATCCCTATCCATGTAAAGCAGAGTTCCTCCCTAACCCAATTCAAGTGCAACTTGGACAATTGGATAGGAATCCGGAAATTCATCCCTGGTTTGGCACCTATATCTGTAATGGACAAAGGTAACCTGTAAATGGTTCATCTCCCAGGCCCATGCTTACACTTATCAATGGGTATCACAACTTGTCAGATATTTGGGATGCATGGCTAGGCTTAAAAATGCCCTTGTGGTCATTAGCCTAGTAAACACCTATGAACTTATGAACCTAAGTAGCCACAGTATGCAGAATTATAAAAACATAATTGCTGCTTTCTGAATTTGCTTTCTGTGTTTCTCTTACTCTGTTGAAATGCAAGCCAACTGATAGTCTGTCAATACTTAAGTAGAGGTTTTGCCTGTGATACCTATGATCCAGGTTTAACAATGGAATCAAGTCACTAGAGAGTCAGATAGTAGGTAAACATTCACTAGGTGCCCTCACCTGTGTGATGAAAATGGCAAACTCATGTTATGGGATGCTCCTTGCGAGATGATATTGTAGGCCACTTACATACATTATAAGGGGTCCAAGTTGGAGAACAATGAAAACTTTTGACTTCAGTATCAGAAGAGTAGCTCCTTCCCTTCTCACATTTAGAGTCAGTGTCCTAAATGAGGAAAGGTTAAACTGAAACATTAGGTCATGATTTCTGCAGGGCTGCACTGATGTAATGGGGAACTGATGTCTTCATTTTCAGAAGATTAGCTCCTTTCCTTCTCACATTTAAAGTCAGTGTCCTAAATGAGGAAAGGTTAAACTGAAACATTAGGTCATGATTTCTGCAGGGCTGCACTGATGTAATGGGGAGCTGATGACTTCATTTTCAGAAGAGTAGCTCCTTCCCTACTCACACTTAGAGTCAGTGTACTAAATGAGGAAGGGTTAAACTGAAACATTAGGTCATGATTTCTGCAGGGCTTCACTGATGTAATGGGAACTGATGAGTGAGGGGTAAAAAAAATATAAGATGAAAAATAAAAATATATAGTTCTAACTGAATCTAAAACTAAATTCCTCTAGTATAACATTTATCTTCTTAACAGTAAAATTATAGAGCAGTTAAGAAGATATTATGCTAACGTTTTTATGATGTTATAGTATGCTCTTATATTATTTTTGTACAAGTTAGTATGGCAAAACAAATACATAAAGAACCATTCTGAAGTTAGCTTTCTTGCAATTACAAAACAGACATGTTTTGGAGTAAAGTGTTCATCGCTTTATGTTAAAGCTGGGGTAGTATCCATTAACTGGGGCATTGCATTGTCATTTATTTACATATTTGTTGTCATTGTTTATTAACTAGGTAAGAATGGCACAGGAACACTATGATTACTAACTGAATTATAAAGAGTCACAAGGTATGCATGTGAGATTTGTAGAAAGAAAACCAAAGACTGCAGGACAGATTATTGCTTTTACAATTTTGACATAAAAGTTTGTTGCTAGAAGTTGTGGGAGGAGCACAGAGATCATCATAATTTTCTCTGTCTGTCCTAACTCTCACATTTGAATGGTCTAATTTCAGTACTGAACTTTACGTGGATGAATAGGTGCTTTTTGGGGCTATGATTTATGTTAGTATTCCTCCTTAGCCAAGAAATTCTGTGCTGACCTTGATTTATTTACCAGTTAGAGTGACAGGTCAACAAATGCCTGTAAAATGTTTTTAGATAAACTAAAGTCATGATATTTGGCATTGTTTTGTAATTTAGAAATTCACCAACTGACTTGTGCATACCACACAAACCAAATGAATAAAAACTGGAAAGTGTCAAACAATTTAAACATCTGTAGTTTTGGTTGGACCAAACTTTTTTCTTATCATATGAATGTTCTATATACTAAAATTTCTTCCCACTTCAGGCCTATATATAGTAGGTCAAATATGCATACCCCTGTAGCGTGTTACACCTTTACAATGGGGTTTTCATATCTCAGATAGAGTTTGGACTCTCTGGAGTTGCCTTCAAATCCAGCTAAGGAATCAGCAGCATCCAAACATCAGCAAAGCCATCACTCTATTTTGAACATCTATGAATAAGACTATCTTCATATTGTTGATGTGTTTAATTTACCTATTACCATAACTATAAACTACGTGAACTAAACATTTGTTCTACATTTGTCTACTGTCTGAATTTCATGGTCTGCTCATCTAATTTTGTGTTTAGTTTGTTTATTTTAAACTTCATGTACTTTTAGCCTCACTTTATTAATTTAAATGCAAATACAATTAAAGCATATGGACACAAGAACTTTGTACAAGGTTGGTCAAAACTGTCTTATCTGTTTGAAAACGTGTGACAGTTAATGAAGTAGGTGGGAAAAAAGCATACAAAGGCTCTTGGCAGCAACAAAGACAATATAAATAACAGTTTTTGCTTTGAAGACATTTTGCAAAAAGTTACTACCCGGTACCTTCTTGTGTTAGACTACATTACTGTAATACTAAATGGAATAAAAAGCCTTTTCACAGACTCAGGCAATAAATTATATTTCAACAAAAATGAAAAGGTTAGTAAGCACAATCAAACCAAATCTTTGGTCTGAGTAAGAAAGTCAGAGGAGGAGTCCAGTAACTCCATTCAGCAAGCTACTTCCTCTATGGTAAGCAATGTTTAGCAATTCAGAAGGATGGCTATGAATAATTAATTAGGAAATTTGGCAAGAGCTAGTTTTGTCTTGCTCAATGTGCTGTGGAGCCTGGTAATCTGATGTCACTGTGACATCTGAAGGTAAGTGGCATTCATCAAGTTCACTGGTGATCAGCAGGTTTGTACACTTTATTTTTCCTTTTTCAGTAACACATTGGAATACTGGAACCTTCACAGTAACCACACCATCCAGCTAAAGTAGCAATACACATTTGTCTTTTGTGCAAATTGGGGGCAAAGCATACATAGAACGTCAATGTCCTTGATGTCCAATGCTGAGGTGTGTAGTCTCTCTTCAAGGTTCATTTACCCCATGAGGCTAATTTGCCACTTGCTGCCATGTTAGGAATGGGAGTGGATACCTGCAGACTTGTCTCATTTGTGTTTGCCTTTTATGACGAAGAATGAAAGCTTTCTCTGCTACCACTGAACTCACTACCACTGAACTCACTACCACTGAACTCACTATTGCATGGTGTCAAAGTGAGATGCTACAGTGGCTAAAGATTCGACTTTTCCAAAGTCTCAGTAAAATAATTCTGAGCAAATGACTAAATGACACATTCTTCATCTGTTGAAACATCCACCAATAACTATAACAGAAGGGTGGGAAAATGTTGCCGACAAACCAGAGAGATGCTAAGAAAAAAAAAATGAAAAAAGATTGAAGCAAATGAAACAGCTCCAAAGAAAAATAAGACAAATGAGCAATATGTTAATCAAAATAGTACCAGACAAGAAGAGCAACAAAATTAGTACTTAAAAAAATAAATAAATATATAAGGCAACAAATAGAATAAGTCAAAATTCAACATGTGATGTAAGTAATGAAAATCTCTCAAACAAAATAACTACATACCTTTCAAATGCAATGAAAATCCTAGACTTTTCACACTAAATGAGCCTAGATACCATCTTCTTTAAGTACAGATTCAAAACTGCTTTGGTATTGATCCTTCAACTTCAGCATTCATAGCACTGATTCTATAGGGTGGTTTGGCAGAAGACTGGAGGTAGTACTTATGTACTTCTGATGGTTCTGTGGCTCAATGGACAGTGCACTGGACTTGTGGTAAAAAGTGTAGTATTTGCAGAAATTTGATCTTTACAGCACTACATCTGCTACAACTGAAAAATGTTAAAATGATTACTCTGACTAAAGAGTGACAGATTGATTTGGTTGTTATGAAAAACAAGTTTAACCACTACTGCTTCCACCCTCCCTCCAAAATCTGGGTTATAGTCATCTTTTATTTTTCACTAGAAATCGGGGGTTGCACGAGTCTGTCAATGCTAGACTGAAGCGTACAGCTACAGACTGTGAGTTTAGAGAACTGCATGATTCTTTTCTAGGCATAGAAATGATTATGTAAGAAGTAAGCTACCATAAAAGTCTGAATTAACTCTGGACAAAGCTGTGAACTATGTAAAAATACAGCAGAACTAACTCAAAGTGTATAAAATTGAAACAAAACAAAGCAGAAATCTATTAAAATAGGAGGAATAACTCTGTCAGTGCACAATATAATGTGAAAAATGCTTCACACCATATAGCTGTAAAGAGGCCCAGCATTTTAATAGGTCATAGGTTCATAGGTTCATAGGTAGGTACTAGGCTATCTGCCTGAGGGCATTTATAAGCCTAGCCAGAGTGTGTTGGCTTTCGCCGCCCCATTGATTAATTAACTGAGCCTCTGTCAAGCAGAGCCAATGAAGTGATCCCAGGGGTGTACTTTCTGTTACCCATCCCTCATCAAGGCTTCTCTTGAAGAGTGTTAGTGAGGGGCTCTGCCTAATGTAGTTAGGAATTTTGTTCCAAAGCATGGGGAGTCTCTGTGACAGGAATCTATCCCTCCAGCATGTTCTATTTATTGTTGTGGTGAGGTTTAGCTCACTAGAGCACGTGGCTCGCAGTGAATTGGATTTCTTTAGGTGGAGCATGTCCATCAATTCTGAGTTGGACATGGCTTTATAAGTCAGGCAGAGATCACCTCTGAGTAAGCGATATGCCACTGAGTACAGCCGGAGTTTTTTCAGTCGGGCTGCATAGGACATATGTTTGAGGCCAGTAATCCTCTTGGTGAGGTGCTTTTGTGGTCTTTCAAGCTGTTGGAAGTATCTTGTGAGATACATCCCAAATAGGGCATTGTACTCTATGATGGGTCTGATGAGTGACGAGTAGAGGGGCACCATAACCTCTTTATTTCTAGATGCAAACCCCTTAGTAATTAGATGGGCCACATAGAAGGATTTCCTAACTACTTTGGCAATATGATTGTCAAAGGAGAGATTACTATCTACCTGGGTCCCCAGATCTCTTATTATCTCTTCTGTATTAAGGGGGCTGCCACCTATATGATAATTCGTGGGTGTTTTATTCTTCCCAAATGGGATGACTATGCATTTTTTCGCATTTAGCTTGAAGCCATGACTTTGATACCAGGTGTCTGTCTCAGTAAGGCCTTTTTGGAAGATGCCCGTGTCAGCCGGAGAGTCAATTATGGCTCCCAGTTTGCAGTCATCGGCGAACTTGGTTAGCCATAGTCCTCCTGTGTTTGCCTGTACTTCTGAGAAATATATGCCAAACAGTAGGGGTCCCAGAACTGAGCCTTGCGGGACACCACTTGTGACTGGTTTAGAGTCAGACCTGGAGCCCGCTATTCTTACCGTATGAGTTCTGTCTGTAAGCCAGTTGGCAACCCATCTTGTGATGTAGGGGTTTATGTTCAGGCTGGTGAGATTTTCTATAATACCCGAGTGAAGAATGGTGTCGAACACCTTGGTGAGATCAAGGTAGGCTGTGTGAACCACCTTTTCCTCGTCTATGGCCTTGGTAACTGTCTCGAAGAAGTCAACCAGGTTTAGTAGGCATGATCTGCCCTTAACAAAGCCGAACTGGGTCAGGTCAAGTGTTTGGAGGTTCCCAATGTCTTTGTTAATGAGTTCCATGATGATGTGCTCCATGGCCTTGCAGACCAGGCTAGTCAGGCTTATGGGGGGATAGTTACCAGGGTCAGGTGTGGCTCCTCCTTTGTGGAGCGGAATAACCATTGCTGTGTACCATTCTATGGGCACGTAGCCTGTGGAGAGGCTGAGGTTGAACAGCGTGTTTAGGTGGGGGGTTAGTTCGTTCTGTAGTTCGTGCAAGATGCAGCCTGAGACACCATCTGGCCCCATTGATGCTGTGGTTTTGGCTTTTGAAAGGGCTGTTTTCACCTGTGCTTCTGTGATTTCCGGGACACTACACTTTTCTGGTATTGTTGTGGGCCCTTTTGAAGGTGAGAGGGAGGTGAAGTTTGCACTGAATCTATCTGCCAGTATGTTGGCAATATCAGTTAGTTCAGTTTATTTTGTGCTATTTTGCACTATCTTAGGGCATATCTGCGAGTTGCCACTTAGATTTTTGACATAGCTAAAGAAGGCTTTGTAGTTATCTTTCGAGTCCTTGGCTATTTTTCTTTCGAAGTCAGCCTTGGATGATTTTATGAGGGACCTTAGTTTCTTACTGATACTGATCAGGGATGTCTTTCCTTCTTGGGATTTGCTTTTTTCTGAACTAGTTTCCTCCTTTTGTTGTATAACCTGTTTATGGCAGGGGTCCACCAGACTGGTTTCCTTCTCTTAGGGGAGTGAGTCTTGGTTTTGCTAGGGATGGCATGATCCATGCATCCTTGTAAGTGCTCATAGAGTGCAACTGTAAAGGATTCTGCATCTTGGGCAGTGTTATCCTTTAGCATGGGGGCTGTGAAACTTACCACCTCTGACTTAAGTAAGGTGAAGTTTGCTTTAGAAAAGTTTTTCACTGTGGTTTCCTTGGTTGGGGGTGGTAGTGGGGTGTGGACATCCAGGGTGATTAGTTTATGGTCTGATCTAACCAGTGACGGGTTGACCTCCAGTACAGAGCACCTGTCACTCATGTTGGTGATGACCAGGTCCAATATGTTGTGGCCTCTGGTAGGGGAGTTTACCAGATGATCCAGGGCATTTGAGTTGATAAATTCCAGGAAGCGCTGAGCCTGGGAGTTTGTACTCAAGTAGTTTTCCCAGTTAATGGTAGGGTAATTGAAATCTCCCAAGATCAGGGTGTTTGGTAGGACCTTCATGTTTTCCAGTGTCTCCAGAAAGGCGGAGTGGTGGTCCTGGGTCATGGAGCATGATCTGTAGCAGGCCACAATTTGCATTGCAGATTTGCCCGATGTTAGTTGCACATGGATGATCTCAGAGATATCATGCTGCGCTACTAACCTGGAGGTGTGGGTATCCTTGATGAATATGGATACACCCCCTCCTTTTGTGTTTCGGTCCGTGTTCTGTGGCCAAAATGTGTGGTATGAGTTGTAGCCCAGTAGTGCTAGAGTGTTCTCTGGAGCCTTGAACCAGGTTTCAGTTACTGCACAGATGTCGATGTTGTCCATACTTAGGAGTGCTTCGAGCACATGCATTTTGAGATTTAAACTCCTGGTGTTGAGTAGCATAACCCTCAGTTTTTTACTTGTGCTGTTTACGGAGGTGGGTTTGAATTTTGAGCCTTGCCTAAAAAGGCACTATGGGAGCAGCAAGAGCCTTGGCCAGTATTCGAAAGCCAAGGGGTGACAGGTGCAAGCCGTCTCTTGCAAAGCAATGCAGCTTGTCGAGCATGTCATCCCAGGCTGACAGACACTGGATCCCCTTTGAATGGCACCAGAAGCTTAGCCAATTGTTGAAATTGATCATTTTTTCTTTATACTGAGGTATCATTCTTGGTGAGGGCAGGATGCTACTCAGGGTCAGGGTCATACCCGCCTGGGCTACATGATCAGAGAGCTCTTCCATGTCTTTTTTCATGTAGTCCAGGGAGGTATGGCTCAGGTCGTTCACACCAACATGAACAATGACAGAGTCATATTTGTACTTGTTCTGGAGTGACCTGAGTGCTTGTGTTATGTGGTGGATTCTGGCTCCCGACAGGCAGCTAACAGTAACCTTCTCCTTGTCCAACACAAAAACAAAACGAAAAACTAGTAAAAAATAAAAAAAGTAAAACGCTGACTGAATCCACGGAACAAAAAACTTTTATTGACAGAAAAACTGAGCGCTTTCACCCACATCCACCGTGGGTTTCTTCAGAGTTAATGAAGAACTGGAGTAGTTACTTTTTATACATAACAGATGAAGAACAAGAACCAATCACATTTTAGTACATTATCTGATGTACCCATCTATCAAATTAATTAATTAAAAATATAAGTATACATAATTCAATCAGATAGCCCTAATATAATGACATAAAACTAATCATAACCTATTTATAAAAACCATTGTATTATATACTATAAAATTCTAATAAATATTTAAAAAATTATTAAATAAATAAATAAATGTGATGTGCAAATATATATATATATATATATATATATATATATATATATATATATACCATATGTTGAATGTATCAAAAATTACTGCAATTGTAATGTGCTAAATATATGATATATGTAAAAGATATATTTCTTAATCTGTCAAAAATACTATGTCAGTTGATAAAGAAATCTATTATATTTGCGTAACATAAAAATTCATTTTAAAAATAAATATTCTTATTTATAAATAAATAAACTTCATGTCAAGATATACATATAAATACAATCTATCTAAAATATATCAAAACCTTACTATATCAATTAATGGTAAAACACATAGTGCCTATATAATATAGGATTTCATTTTTAAATAACTTGCAATTGATACATGTTCATTTAGTCCCGGCTGTGTACAAGCATTTAGCCTAAGCTGCCATAGACATTCTTTGGTCTCAAGCAATGTATTCAAATCACCTTCATTATTACAATTAGTGTCTGGTACCCTATCTATAACAAAAAATAGAAACCTCTTGAAACCTTTACATTTTGTACTGTGTGTATATAGGGAACTAGCGGCCTTCTTATTTTTAATATCTCTGTTGTGCTCAATTATTCTTTCTCTAAGCTTCCTTTTAGTTTTTCCTATATAAAATGAGGAACATGACAAGCATGTGGCTAAATATACAACTAATTTTGTGTTACAGTTTACATTTCCTGGACATCTTAGCGTCCTATTGTAACCATGCAATGTAACATATGGCCCATCATTAATAAATCGACAACTTTTACAGAAACCACACTTTCTCATTATAGAATTTTTAAATAAAGTTTGACTTTCAAAATAGTTTTTCAAATTTCTTCCTCTACTAAAAACTATAGAAGGTGTACTCCCTATATATTGTAAAATATCTGTTTGATTAACAAAAACCTTTTCATAACATTCTTTAATAGTGTCAGTAAAGTTATTAATATTGTTACTATAAGGGACTATAAAAGCTCCTACCTTCCCATCATAGTTGTTTTTATTCTCATTTTTGTTGAGGGTACCATGTAGCAGTAATGGTTTGAACATATCCTTCCTTTTATTACTCACTTCACACCTAATCCTCTCAACTAAATTTTTTGGGTACCCTCTTTCCAAAAACATATTTTCCAACTTTATTAGCTCACTACTAAATTCTGTATCATCACTTATTATTCTCGATAACCTCACCATTTGCCCTTTTACTAAATTTCTTTTCTGAAAATAGGGGTGACAGCTATCGAAATGCAAATAAGAATTCGAAAAAGTTTTTTTACGATGTATTGTAGAATTTAACTTGTCATCACATTTGTAAATTTTCAAATCCAGATATTCACAACTCTCATATTCCATACTGTATGTAAATTTTAAAAATGTAGTACTGCCTTCTAAATATTCTATAAAATTGTTAAGTTCCTCTCTGTTTCCCTTCCAAAATATCAATATATCGTCCAGGAACCTTAGGTATAAATCTATTTTTGACCAGTACATACTTTCAAATACTTTTTGCTTCTCCCACATAGCTAGCACCAGATTTGCATATATGGGGGCATATCTAGCCCCCATTGCCACACCTGAACATTGTTGGTAATATTCTCCCTCATACTGGAAAAAAATATTTTTTAATACCAATTCCATCAAGTCGACAAGAAGCTTTCGTTTTACTGTATGGAAATTTCCAAAAACCTCCAAACTGTTCTCAAATAATTCTAAACCTTCTGTCAAAGGAATTACAGAAAATAAACTAACAATGTCTATTGTCACTAGGTATACCTCTTTCAAATTCTCATTTGTGTAACTATGAAGCAATTCTAGACAATGCCATGAATCCTTTAGAATGTGCTTAATACTTGCTACTATTTCCTTACAATTTATATCCACATAATGAGCTATAGCTTCCATTTTTGACTGCTTTGCAGAAACTATAGGTCTAAAAGGGGGGTTAGAGGCACTTTTGTGTATTTTGGGTATACCAAAAATTGATGGCGTCAAAGGATGTTCAACCGAAAAGTATTCAAATTCAGCCTTAGTAATAATTCCTTCCATCAATAAATCATATAATTGCCAATCAACTTTTGTGTATGCCTTTGTTAAATCATATCTTGCTACCCTCTTATAAGTGGTCTCATCACCTAACATAATGCTCATTTTGTTATTATAATCCAGTTTAGTCATCAAGACCACCCCTCCCCCTTTATCTGGTTTCATGATTCTCATTTTATCT
This sequence comes from Protopterus annectens, assembly GCF_019279795.1. NCBI lineage: Eukaryota > Metazoa > Chordata > Ceratodontiformes > Protopteridae > Protopterus > Protopterus annectens. The sequence goes on along the minus strand of NC_056732.1, from coordinate 1,078,610,763 downwards.
GAAGCACTCAACTCATTTAAACAAAACCTTTCTGCTTCAGTTAAATTGTCTTTAGAAATATTACTTTCCTTCCAAGCTTTTCTTAACTGCACTTCACAAAACATTTCAAACAAATGCACTATAGGATTGTTTGGTGCAATAAATGTACTTGACCTTCTCAAAGTAATATTTTTCGTGTCCATATCAATCCTATTATCAAATTTCCTCTTAAAATAAATTCTAAGATTTAAACTTCTTGTATACATCTTTAAATTCACTAATAATTTACCAATGTCCACTTGATAGTTAGGAATAAACTTAAAGCCCTTTTTAAAGAGTGAAAGATAGTTGTTGTTTAAAATTTGGTCTGTATAATTATACATGGAAAAATTACCTCCTGTAATAATTTCACATTCACCATTTTCCCGCACATAACTTTGATTTTGCTCAAAGCCATCAAATTCTTGACCATTAAACATTGTATGAACAAAATGCTCATTACTGCCATTGCAGTCCTGAACATGCGGTTCAGTTGCACTCACAATACTTCCATTAATTATATTACTTTCATTACTGCTATCTGTTAAAAACATATTGTTAATATCATTCTGTTTATCTGCTGTTTCACAATAATCTTGTGTTGTAGTATCATTATTACTGTTATTACTGTTAGTAACAGCGTTAAAAGTTGTTAAATCAGGGGGTGTACTCAAGCAATCAAGCTTCTGCTGTCCATCTAATAATGGTGTGCTTGGTACCTGTATCTCCCCCCTCCATTGTACTGCTGATTGTAGTGCTGGTGCTGTCCCTGATAACGTTCTCTTAAACGTTCTGATCTGCGGAGCACAGGCTCTTCTAAAAAAGCCTCTCTATTACCATCTAAATTCATATTTGTTCTATCTTGCCCTGCAACCTCTTCATTCTGTACTACAATTTCATTCACATTTGTAACAGGGCCATTATTGTGAACCCTAAAAAAACGCTTGAAATCTCGAAAATGCGTATATGCAGCATTACATAAATAATCCTTAGTGTCACGTTGGAGTTTTGCATTTTTAGTATCTAACCCTTTACTCACATATCTTTTCATATCATTCAGTATGCTGTCAAATTTACTTTTATTATAATCAAACAACAAATCTTTTTTAATATTGTTATCAAGCACAGTTAAAGACTCTTTCAACTTGCTTAATCTGTCATTATTATTCTTAATAATCAATTTAATTAATTGCATACCAGCGTTATCAAAGATGTCCGTGAGTTCTTGTAATAAACTGTTATTATTTTCAAAACCAAAGGGTACCTTGACTACTCTAAGCCCCTTTGGAATTTGTTTAACCTCTAGCGATCTCTCCAAGAACACATTGTCCATCTGAATAGTCTTAAACTTTCTCAATGTTCTTTCAAATGTTTCCATCTGCTTATTCAAACTTTCGATACCCATTTCATTCCGTTGTACTGGAAAATTTGGCGCCAAAAGCACAGATTTCAAATCTGCAACTCTACAATCCACATTACTTTCTCCGTGCAGTCCATTCCTAGCATTTGGTGACGAATCCGGTAGCGGAACAGCGTGGCCATCACTTCCTGGTCCCATACGCGTTGTCCGACTGCCAATAGGATCTCCCAAACCATTACTAGCACCTGGATTGCTACGTGATGTACCCGGGAGATATGGCTCAGGTCATTCACACCAACATGGACAATGACAGAATCATATTTGTACTTGTTCTGGAGTGACCTGAATGCTTATGTTATGTGGCGGATCCTGGCACCCGACAGGCAGCTAACAGTAACCTTCTCCTTGTCCAGCCTAGTGAGTGGGGCGTCACTGTGCCTGACTATTGAGTCACCTATTACTAGTGTGTTAGGTATGTTATTTCGCCTTAATGGCTGTGATTGTGTGGCACATTGATTTTGTTTTATGTGTTGTCTGGTTTGTGACGGGAGGGGCAGGTTTTGTGGGTGTCTGCTTTGGAGCTCTCTGATGCTTTTGCAGGGTTTTATTTAGAGCCTCCAAGTATGATTTTGTGTATTTATGTGTATCTTTTGCCAGTGCTGGTTTAGTAGGTCTATGTGAGGCTGGAGGTGTGGTGCAAGTGTTAACCTTCTCCTCATGACTGTCTGTTCCAGTCTTGGGTGGAGATCCTTAGCCTCCAGTTTGGCTGTATAATTGCATCTCTCACATATGTTAGTGTTTTGTGGTAGGAGCAGAGGGCTGTCTGTGTACATGAGGCAGTTGTAACATTGCCTCAGGATACCCAGATTCACTAGCTGGACTAGAGAGTACACCTGAAGTTGCCCTTTGGTCATGCCTGAATAGTAGGGTGAGCTGCTTAATCGCTTGGTTGGTGAAGGGTGGATAAAGAGTCTTGCCCTGCTGGGCAGTCAAGTGTCGGGGTATATTAATGCTTGCTATTAGGTCTGAGCAAGTGCTGGACTGTAGGATGCTTTCTGAGTGCTTAGGTTGAGAGTTAGACTAGTTTCAAGTGAAAAGCTGAAGGAGACATAGTGGAGTCATGATGATAAGAGTTAAAAAATAAAGAATGTTAGTTCAGCAATCATTTTTTTTAAGGTGTGGTTACTGGCAGGATAAAAAATACTACAGGCAGTAAACAGAGAATGCCAGGAATAAGGATTACTTAATCATTTCTCTTAAATTTGCAAATTATGAGAAAAGAGACAAGGTAAAACATGTTTTCTAAGTAATTCAGGCAAATAAAACTGTAGGTAAAATGTTTTGCAGCTTATTCATGTAAATAAAACTTGACTGTTCAGTCATTGACTCAAACAATTGTTTGTCAGAGAAACAATACCTTCAATACCAGGTAGTTATTTGTGAATGTAAGTGGCATATGTGAAGTGCACACTGTTTATGCACAGAAGACAGACCCCCGGATTCATGAAGCTTGGCGCAAGGCCGGTGTAAGGCCTGCGCCGGCCGTGCAGCATATTTATGGTGTAGTAGCACCATATGCATATTAATGAAGGTGCGCTGCCACCACATCCACGTGCATAGGACACGTGCGCGAGTGCATGGGGCATTACTAAGCTGCGCCCGGAGGCATGTCAATGTCGGCTGTCGATGAGCAACCTAAACTGCTGAATATTATAGTCCGCCTGCAATAGTAATTGCACCTATCAGTGTCCGTGGATAATGAAACGTATGCAAAGCATGCAAGACAGTTCCTGGCCACACAAAATGGAGAACCAAACAGAAATGCATGCAACACAATATGAGTTTCCGTCCATGGAACAAATGATATTTAAAATCGTGTGTCCGTAATGTACTGCACTGTAAGTAGGTATACCCAGTGGAAGTGAAGCGCATCATGTCATCGCGCCACCAATACACACATCTAGCCCCATGGGCAGGGTCACCAGCAGTCCCACAGTGGTAGTGATAGTACACAGCTGGGCAGTTGTGGCTATAAAACAACCGTAAAGAAACCTGACAGACCAAATTGTATACCAAACACACACAAACATATGTATATTAAAATGTGCTATACACATGAACAGGAACGTAACCGGCACAAACACATAGGATGCTATATGCAGAACCGGGATATCCAAAAGCAGAACCCATGCATGCAAATGCAATACGCAACAACCCCTGTATAGCACATAACCCGCACCCATGTCCGAATGTCCACCAAATCCAGCTACCAGCCTTGCGCATCCGTACACCTACACATAGCGAGTATTCCCCATATGTAGTAGGAAGTATCATCCTAGGCAGTGTCAGGATTGCAAATATGTATCCCACGTTTGTAAACATCCCATCACAGTTACATAAATCCAAATGCCCGCACGTTCATGTTTTGGCCAAATGTGTGTACATCCCGCGTGGGATAAGTAACCTGTTGAAACCTCAGAGTTGTTTACACGCCACGGTGTCTAGTACTGTACACATCTGGACAAAACATGTATGTGTAGTCACGGCACTGTTCAGTTTTTAGACAGACATGCAAAACATACTACGCAGGATGGAACAGCTGTCCACCATGCAGGTCTCCCCACTAGGGTCGCCACCTGTTCAGATGCCCAAGGTGGGACATCCGTTGTAGAAATGTGAGAATTTGCAGGATAAAACATACCCCCAGCCAGTGCAAAGGACAGAATTACACTTGTATGCCAAGATAAAAGCTTATTTCATAGCATTTGAATAGCTTATGCTATCCCAAATAATAGTTATGAGTTCCAGATACAAAATACCTGTATCATGCAACTAGTAAAGAAAATAAGAAATATACTGTTGTCGTAAAATCACAGGACATTTGCCATGTCTTAGGTTTCATCGCAGGACACAACTGTCCAAAGTGGGACTTCCCCTCACAAAGAGGAACAGGTGGTAACCCTACTCCCCACTGAATTATCGATAGTATATATTCAACTCAATCACATACCGACACCACCTCTCAACCTATTACAGTAACAAAATCTGGACAAAGCCTAAAAGGATGGGTGGACAAATAGGGACAGATGTAATTACTGCTCTCACAAACTTCGAAAGTTCACAGAATAATAGTATGTACATTAGCATGAAATGTTGTGAAGGATGTGGGGTAGTCCCCAAGTATTACAGAGGTAATATATTTATATATATATAATTTATACTGTAACAAACCTTCACATATGTTGACTGTACTACTGCATACCTGTAGTTAATTCATAGTTAAGTCATGTGCAAAATAATAATCCTTGCATGAATGAATACAGGAAATAGTCAAATGTGAATGGGAACACCACTCACCGTGGATTATGTATTGTAACCACCCCCACCCATATTATGTATTGCCAGCATTAAAAGCTGCTGACAGGTGCCCAAACACCTATGTCTGTAAACACAGATAAAATGTTTAAAACGGACAAACCCTGTCCATGTGCTTTGTCTGACATTTGAACATGGTCAGGGCAGTTCCGTTCACCAGGCGGACAAGCCTAAACCCAGATCACCACATGAACACCCTGACAATTAAAGACCTGTATGTGTCAGGACTATAAGCCTTGGGGTTCTGAATATCCCTGCAGTGATTAAATATGCAGCTTGGGTCCAGAGCAGTAGGGAATAGGAAATGTGTAACATGTAGTACCGCATTTTTATCAGCAGGAGAATGGATGCCTGTGTCTTAAGTGAAGCGGTGAGGCATATGTTAATGTAGCTATGTACTATGGGTATGCATATAAATGAGTCAGAACACCAAAAGTATAGTGGTTACAGCATCCAGCCAACGTGAATGCAGTCTGGGTTCAACTATGACTACAGCACATATAATGTGAAAGTGTAATGAATGCGTCTGTGCTGTACAGACAGTTAAATATGTAAAGGTGAACGTGTGTTTCGCATGCGTCCGTTAACCGGATTACAGATAATTTACTAGTACTGTCACAAGCAATAAAGCCCACGTAAGCACAAAGACTTAGTAAACATATGTAACCCACAATAAGGATATGCATGTGCGCCTGCACGTAACCCACAATAAGGAAATGCAAGTGCGCCTGTGCGTGTGTGATCCGCTCACAGCATAGTAAATGAATGCTGTTTCCCCCACATTAGAAATACATGGTTCAAACCTGTTAACCCCGTAAAGTATGAAACTGGACAAAGGCATGCAAACTACCGGTACAAATAGGGACAAACCCCAGATATGTGCCAGAACAAACATAGAAAGTGGATAGAATAACGGGTGTGTCAGTAGCATGGATTCCCTGAAGGGTATGCAGTAGTAACCTGAACTGCTTGCCAGTATTTCCCACCGTAAGTCTCAAATGAAATGCCACTACATTGCCAGATAGACACAGGTTTATGTAAAACACACCGAAGATAAAGAGGCAACCAGCTGTACACTCTGCGACAATCTGTACAGTGGAAAGGTATGGTATGGATATAGATATATGTGTATACACATAATCCACAGACGTAAACCAAAGCAAGTTATGAAATGAGGATTGTACATGTATATATGTATACACAACAGACATATGTCCCGTAGATATGACATATGTACATAAATAGGCCACGTTATAGCTAATATGGTTAGACAAACAGACATGCACGAAAGGTGAATAAACCGCTGCCTTCCAAACCATTGGCCAGAAAGTGACAGTCCAGCAAGTTCTACACTTTAAACATGCATATAGGTGTCCATTGCAGGACCCAAAAATTGATCCATACGTAGTGTCAACCGACAGTGACGCAAAATAAGTGACCTCAGCAAATACGATATAGCTGTACATGCAACAGTAGCAGGTGCAAGGGTGATGACACATGTATTGATAGAATGTATGACATACGAACTGATATCCGGAGAGTGGGGAGTGCATATAAGTGTCTCCACACTTCAGTACCGCTCACATTAAACATGTGTAATGGGTACTGTAGAGGGTTGTCAGGTATGGGAATCATGGGTATGCAGAAATGGGCCTAGGTGTTGTTTGGCAGAGATTTCGTAGGCCCGCCCCGTGGGAGTGATGTGGGTATAGCACACGCCTATATTCTCAATAATGGGGCAAACCATCCACTGGATATTGCGTAAACCATTTTGGGAATATGTAGGGCCCTATATCAGTGTCATGTAGGCGATTATCATGGATGGACATGCGTACGACCAAGATGGTAACCATAACTGGCAAACTGTCAGAATAAGACAGTTGCACTAAGGCATACTACATGAAATACAAATAGGGACTATATTAGATATACCCCAGACAAAGTCAGAACGTTGTGAGAATACTGGTGTAGCCAGGAATATGAATGTTATGAGTGTTACTAATCATGTAATGGAAATGTCAGTCACTATTATCTAACCGCACAGTTCGTAATGCCTTGCCAGCAATTTACCAGAAAGGCACATTACTATGACAAATGTAACAAGGGCAAAGGTCAAACGTCAGGGCGTATACCCATAATATGTACAGGTTAGGGGTATGAAGGTAACCTGTCCAAAATACATGTACAGAACTAGTGATACTAGGTGGACAGGTGAGAAGAAAGACATCAGGACAAATGAGAAAACATGTACAAGTCATACGCATGTACTCCGACAAATGTGAATGACAACGTATGCCCTGTGAATGTCAATGTGGAAGGTTAATAGACACAAAAGTAATGTGTCCCTCAGGGTGTCATGCAGTGTCACCGTAACAATGTCCAGTCCCCCATACTCGTACGTGAGCTCTGCCACTGATGGAAAGCGCAAATACCGGCACACATACGGTACATGATAGACTAATTAGTGTGGATAAGCAGCTATTGGCCTGTGTGAGGAATACAACTCTCTGGGTGGGTGTGTCCTGCAATATAAATGTAATGGCATGTGGCCTGTGATGCCGCCATACAGTGTGTGTATTGATGTCAGAAAGTTGATATCTTGTATCAGACACATACTCCGCAACTGTACAGATTTACGCAGAATGTGCAGAGTTCTGCCTCATATGTTTGGTGTGTTCCACTTAACATAAGTACCATTCTGGCACATTCCTGATAACTGAAGTCATGAAATAATGACAAACATGTGATTAAGACACCAAATCCGTCAGAAAAGCCATACTAATGCAAAACCTATTATTGTGTCAACTATCTACATTTGTAAGAGCAACATGTCAATACTGCCCCTATGTGTCCCACTATCAGATAAGGCCTTGTCCAGAAGTCTGCTCTAGGAGGTGGAGTGGTATGATCAGAAACAGATACATGTGTGAGGAAACAGCATTATCGACTGCAAGATAACGCAGAAGGTATGAAATGCGCTGCAGTAGGACATACAGTACTGTCCGCAGGTATGTGCTGACATGTCAAATGACACAGCAGTCTACATGAAGTACTTATAGGGCTGTCACCTTTACAAATGATGATAGTGGGACATACCCACAGCCATGCACACAGCACAAATAGACATACACACAGCAAAACTAGGCCATGATACATGAAGCCTCCGGGTATGAGTACAGTGAGAGTACAGCAAGGATAGATGTCTGCCAAGATATACAGCAAACGCCTGTAAGGGCGTGTAACACCGCCCGTAACACGGACGTTGCATGGACAATGTTGGGATTTGTAACATACCCCATTGGTATGTGAAAGCTATTCAAATATGCGATACATGAAACAGTCAGCTGTCCATGCAAGAGCAGAGTTATGGGCAGAAAGAGATACAGACATACACACACAGACACACACACACGTGGCAGGGCTGGTAATCGAACTTACACATTACTACCCTATCTCACTACAGCATGACGCATTTACAGAACATGCTACCGAGATTACTAAACACAGCAGACCCACAGGCATTCTACTAGGTGCGTGTCAACATCCGCAAAGACAAAGACGTCAGCAGGATATATCCGTGGTGCGAAGCATCTAAAAGCATAACCTGAGTCCCCAGGTGGACGGGAGCATGCACACATACACACCCACTTGGCAAGCCTGGGAATCGAACTTACACCTAACTACCCTATCACACTATAGCATGATGCATTTACAGAACGCGTTACTGAGATTACTGAACACAGCACTCCCAGAGGCATACTTCTAGGTGGGTGACATCATCCGCAAAGGCAAAGACGCCGATAGGGAATGTATGTGTTGTGAGGCATGTAAAAGCATTACTGTGTCCCCAGGCAGCTGCAAACACACACACACACACACACACAAACACACACACACACTTGGCAGGGCCGGGAGTTGAACATACACCTAACTACCTTATCACACTACAGCATTACGCATTTACAGAATGCGCTACCGAGATTACCGAACACAGCACTCCCAGAGGCATACTTCTAGGTGGGTGACATCATCCGCAAAGGCAAAGATGCCGATAGTGAATGTATGTGTTGTGAGGCATGTAAAAGCATTACTGTGTCCCCAGGCAGCTGGTAACACACACACACACACACACACACTTGGCAGGGCCGGGAGTTGAACATACACCTAACTACCTTATCACACTACAGCATTACGCATTTACAGAATGCACTACTGAGATTACTGAACACAGCACTCTCAGAGGCATACTTCTAGGTGGGTGACATCATCCGCAAAGGCAAAGACGCCGATAGGGAATGTATGTATTGTGAGGCATGCAAAAGCATTACTGTGTCCCCAGGCAGCTGGAAACACACACACACACACACACACACACACACTTGGCAGGGCCGGGAGTTGAACATACACCTAACTACCTTATCACACTACAGCATTACGCATTTACAGAACACGCTACCGAGATTACTGAACACAGCACTCCCAGAAGCATACTTCTAGGTGGGTGACATCATCCGCAAAGGCAAAGACGCTGATAGGGAATGTATGTGTTGTGAGGCATGTAAAAGCATTACTGTGTCCCCAGGCAGCTGGAAACACACACACACACACACACACACACTTGGCAGGGCCGGGAGTTGAACATACACCTAGCTACCTTATCACACTACAGCATTACGCATTTACAGAACGCGCTACCAAGATTACTGAACACAGCACTCCCAGAGGCATACTTCTAGGTGGGTGACATCATCCGCAAAGGCAAAGACGCCGATAGGGAATGTATGTGTTGTGAGGCATGTAAAAGCATTACTGTGTCCCCAGGCAGCTGGAAACACACACACACACATGCACACACACTTGGCAGGGCCAGGAGTTGAACATACACCTAACTACCTTATCGCACTACAGCATTACGCATTTACAGAATGCACTACTGAGATTACTGAACACAGCACTCCCAGAGGCATACTTCTAGGTGGGTGACATCATTCGCAAGGGCAAAGATGCCGATAGGGAATGTATGCATTGTGAGGCATGTAAAAGCATTACTGTGTCCCCAGGCAGCTGGAAACACACACACACACACACACACACACACACACACACACACACTTGGCAGGGCCGGGAGTTGAATATACACCTAACTACCTTATCACACTACAGCATTACACATTTACAGAAAACGCTACCAAGATTACTGAACACAGCACTCCCAGAGGCATACTTCTAGGTGGGTGATATCATCAGCAAAGGCAAAGACGCCGATAGGGAATGTATGTATTGTGAGGCATGTAAAAGCATTACTGTGTCCCCAGGCAGCTGGAAACACACACACACACACACACACACACACACGGCAGGGCCGGGAGTTGAACATACACCTAACTACCTTATCACACTACAGCATTACGCATTTACAGAACACGCTACCGAGATTACTGAACACAGCACTCCCAGAAGCATACTTCTAGGTGGGTGACATCATCCGCAAAGGCAAAGACGCTGATAGGGAATGTATGTGTTGTGAGGCATGTAAAAGCATGACTGTGTCCCCAGGCAGCTGGAAACACACACACTTGGCAGGGCGTTGAACATACACCTAGCTACCTTATCACACTACAGCATTACGCATTTACAGAACGCGCTACCGAGATTACTGAACACAGCACTCCCAGAGGCATACTTCTAGGTGGGTGACATCATCCGCAAAGGCAAAGACGCCGGTAGGGAATGTATGTGTTGTGAGGCATGTAAAAGCATTACTGTGTCCCCAGGCAGCTGGAAACACACACACACACACACACACACACACACACACACACACACACACACACTTGGCAGGGCCGGGAGTTGAACATACACCTAACTACCTTATCACACTACAGCATTACGCATTTACAGGATGCGCTACCGAGATTACTGAACACAGCACTCCCAGAGGCATAGTTCTAGGTGGGTGACATCATCTGCAAAGGCAAAGATGCCTATAGGGAATGTTTAGAGAGTGAGCAGTCTGAAAGCATATTACTGTCCCAAGGTAGACGTAGACAAACACGGCAGTGCTGTCATCGGGCCAACTAAATATCTATGGAGCACTACAACACTAAATAGATACGGGATGCACCACAGACAGTACACCCTTCGAGACAGCAACCAGTGTGTTCAATGTAGGCATCCATCGTGACATTGAAAATGGACATCTGTTGCCTGGATGACCACCATGGCTATACAGGATGTCAATGGCCATGCCCACACACTTAGTATCACATGTCTGTTTGGAATGTACTGTGTGTCCATCTACACAACGGCGTACTGGGCATGCTCACACACTTAGCAGTTGCAAAGGGCCATCCTGCATGCACACGGAGTCTAATCACGGAAGGGCGCAGTGTGGAATGTACTGTGTGTCCATCTACACAACGGCGTACTGGGCATGCTCACACAGCAGTTGCAAAGGGCCATCCTGCATGCACACAGAGTCTAATCATGGAGGGGCGCAGTGTGGAATGTACTGTGTGTCCATCTACACAACGGCGTACTGGGCATGCTCACACACTTAGCTGTTGCAAAGGGCCGTCTTGCATGCAGATGGAGTGTAAACACGGAAGGTCACAGATTGGGCTGTACCATGTGTCCATCTACACAACAGTGTACATGGACTGTACTGTGTGTCCATCCACACAACAGCATACTGGGCATGCTCACACACTTAGCTGTTGCAAAGGGCCGTCTTGCATGCAGATGGAGTGTAAACATGGAAGGTCTCAGATTGGACTGTACTGTGTGTCCATCTACACAACTGTGTACATGGACTGTACTGTGTGTCCATCTACACAACAGCATACTGGGCTTGCTCACACACTTAGCTGTTGCAAAGGCCTGTCGTGCATGCAGATGGAGTGTATACACAGAAGGGCACAGTACAGAAGGGCACAGGAAGGTATAACTGTCCTCACGCACAGGGCGGTCACACATGCAGCGACCTGTACACACACAGCTGCCATCACAGCTGTCACAGATGCAGGTCACACACGTACACACTGCAGTGTACACTGTAGCTGTCAAGTCAGCACCATGTCGTCGGTGCAGCACTACACAGCCTTACAGTACCACAACACCATGTGACACATGACCACTGGGCTGTACAGAGGTGTACACCAGCTGTGCATAGTACACATGTACCAACAGGGATCCAACAGGTGTTATGCATTGCAATGATACCAGTATACATGCACAGGTCGACTCATGACATACCAAGGCCCTTACACAGCTGTGATACCTGACTGTTGCTGTACACCAATGAACACACGTCTGGATATGTCATACATGTGATTGTGTGGATGTGTGCATGGACTGCACACACAACACATACATACATAGCCTGTGTTGTACCTCGTGCATAACAGTGGTCTAATCAATGCTACACACGCGAATGGAAGGTGGGCCCATGTCTGTTGAATGCCCACACTACAGGGGGTAGCAGTGTTGACTGGGACACATACCCTTGTACTGGTCGCCTGTGACACCCGTGATATCATACCACAGTCCATGTGTTATGTATGTCAACACACATGTTCAATAATAGCAATGCATACAAACATGGCAACAGGAGACACATGTGACATCTGTACTGTGCATGCAGCAACCATGCATGTGCAGTGGCCGATGTCCGTACCATAGTTGCACCAACCTACGACATGCAGTTGCAATGCAGACCCATCATTGACACCTATATACGGTGACATACAAACAGCATATATGGAGGGATGTGTGTACATAACGTGGTGTACCACCTGTGTAGATGTATGTGTGCAGGGGGTGGCTCACAGTTGTGTCACACACCATCCTATCATGCCATGTGCAAACAGTACGCTATGTCGCTGTTACATGACAGTGCTGACATAATGCATACACAGCGGTCAGGTGTTAGCAACTATATGTCACATGGCACCTGTAACACCTGCAACCTTTCGTGTGCATATAGCAGCACATTTGCCAGATATAGCATTGGTACACATAATGCAATCAATACCGCTGCATGTCTATCAAACGTGTCATCATATGGCAGGTGTATAATTCCCAGTACTGCCATGTGTGTCTGAATGTGTGACCATAGATGCCACATATCGCAGGGAATATGTCCCAGTTGTTACACATCCTTGTACACCATTGTAGAGATCTGTACATACGTCAGTGTGGGAAGCATGACGTCGGCCAGTGTGGTGCATCACACACATCGGCTGTCCGTATACACATGTGTGGTCACCACAGTGTGTGTGTGTCTGTATGTATGTGTGGTGCTTGGTGTGAGGGTGCATGCTAATATACGGTGAGAAATGATCACTAACCCCACGTGGTGACTAACCCGTAATGGTGATGCATTGCACTACCTTGTTGATGCCATAGGTCCCAGCCATACTGGCTACCTGTGCATGTTCCTTCTCTGTGACATGTCATGGGGGTGCATAGTACTGTGAGGGTGATGACCACATAGGCAAGGGTCCCCACCTGCACACTATGGGGTGTGCGTTATAGTGGTGTACACCCCGTGAATGTGGCCATGTTCCCGTACTGTTACAGGGTCCTACTGCTGCACAGTGTGGCCTCCAGCTACCAAGTGTCACCTCATGACATCATTGGCCAGACCGCTGTGTACAACCCCTGCACCATGTCACCATACCTGTAATGTGTCCTGCTATGTATGAAACGTCTCTGTCCAGTGTAGCCTGTGGCACTGACCACATGCATCAGGTGCAGTATATGCGCGGACATCTGTGTCATGTTGGTGTTTCCAACAGTCAGATTGAGGGTACATGTAGCATGCTGATATTGCCAGACGTGCCTGTGAGCAATCCACAGTTACACGTGGGGGACTGCAAACACTGCTACCTGTAGGCACATGCAAGTACACCATAGGAGGGAACCAGGGTATCACAACCAACATGGTGCTACAGATGTAACCGAGACACATACCGTGAACACATCACAATGCATGCTGCACCTGCACTATATGGTATGACCGGTGCATGCCGACATTACACAACCTATGTCACATACACATCTCTCAGTATATACACACAACCACTGCAACATACACATCCCTCACTATGCATGCACAGGTAATATCACATACACATCTCTCAGTATTCACACACAACCACTGCAACATACACATCCCTCACTATGCATACAGAGGTAATATTACATACACCTCTCACTATGCTGTTCACCCTGTGCATCAGAATATTTGTGCATAACCCTGCACCGATGGTGTGGATGACAGGGATGCGGCACAGGCTTCATCATATGCACAGGGTGATATGTTTGCCAGGGGCATAGGCTGCACCAATGGATAACATCATGTGTGTGTGTAAGGGCCGGTGAGTTGACTGGACATGTCTGTGCAGAATGCATGTGGATGTTGCGGAGCCCTACAGTTGTGTCTGCTGTGTGCGTGTATGTGTGTACACAGTTCTGCCATTTGTGAGGCCTACACAGGGTATAATTGACAGCCCCAGATTGTACAGAGCAGTTTGTACAGCTCACTGTGTCCGTCCACGGCCACGTGACCTGTGCCTGCCTGGGGTTGCACGGGCACTACCAGGTGGAGGTACAGAGTGGCTACTGTCTGACGACACATGTCCGCTGGAATCGTGTCCCCGCTGAGAACGTCCAGGGCCACGTCCAAGTGGCCTGCTGTGTCCTGGTGTTGACAGCACAGCACCAGCTGCACTGCTACTGCTACGGCATTATGGGAGCGGGCATGTGAGGTGGCACGCTCACGTCGACCTACACTAGGTGGTGTTGCCGGCCTACATCCACGTGGCCTATGCCTCATTCCTACCAGATGTTCCAGCACAGATAGCTCCCGCTCGCAGATTGCCATGCCTCGGTCAAGGATTCTGACCATTTCACCTAATCGCCTATCCAGAACATTAGCAATCTGCTGTTGAGCATTTGCCAATGCCTGGATGTTGTCATTTAGGGTATGGATAGCAGCCCTCTGCAGCCTCTGCCCTTCTCTGTTCTGCCGTTCAGCACGTGCCTGTGCCGCCATTACAGTCTGGAACATGCGTCTGGTGATACCAGCTGCTGTGCTCTGTCCTGCAGGTGCATGTCTGCCAGAGGTCCTCCTACGAGCAGCACCAGCCACATGCCTGTGTGGCACATCTGCAGTCATTACACTGACACCATGGTGTGTAAACACACCTTCTGTAGTCACCACATGTTCCTGTTCCACGCTAACAGACGCTGACTGTCCTTCCTCTATGGCCACTGGTGATGCGGTATGTGTTGGCAGCAGAACTGTGTGCAAGGAAGAGAGGGACATAGCTGGGATGGTAACCATTGGCACAGATTCAGCCCCTGACATCCCTGCCTGTACCTCATGCATATGTTCATCACCGCTAGTATCTGTGGGGACACTAACATCAGATGGACAGCAGGAGGGTAACGCACTTACATCACCTGTGAATGCAAAGAAATACTGTAAAGTACAATAGACACAGACACACACACACACACACAAACACAGACACACACACACACACACACACACACACACACAAACACAGACACAGACACACACACACAAACACAGACACACACACACAAACACAGACACACACACACACACACACACACACACACACACACACACACACACACACACATACACACACACACACACACACACACACACACACACACACACACACAAACACAGACACACACACACAGACACACACACACAGACAAACACACATACACCATGCATATGATTTGTCAGATGGCATGCAGCATGCCTGTGATACAGCAGAGGGCATGCAGCTCAGACATTAATAGTGTTAGTAAGCATACCTCCCTGGGTGCACACTACAGCAAGCAGGTGTCATATTAGTAGCCATGCAGTTCACACAATCATGGTAGTATGCATGCATCCCTGTGATACACCATGTGGCCCAGACAAGGATAACAGTACACATGGCTGACGTGACCTTGACATGTAATCTGCTGACATGTGCATTAACATGCATACATGTCTGACACAATGGTGTCCTGACACATGTACAGCATCATAATGGGCGTCACATTGCAGTGTTGTGTGTATGCCCTACAGATAGAATGCATGTTTAGCAAATGTGCATGAGCATGGGAGGGTAGTGTGAGCCGTCTACATTGCTATACAGTGTGAAGTACAGACACTGTGCCATTGCATGGCATCATGAGGCATCTATGTTTCTGTAGAATGCCTAATATGTACACATTGCATAGCCTTAACTGCAACACAGTCATGATGTTCAACAGATCGTATATGGTAGACTTCAGTGACACCTCCAGTAGCTGTGCACAGGCTTTTAGGTTGTCCAGTGTACCACATCAACTGTATAAGCGGTCAACTAAGGCTATAATTGGACCATGTGTGGACAATGTGCAACAGGGTGTATACACATCCCAAGTACTGTGTGGCTACATGTCTCTGGCCATCCCCATGGCCATGTGTGCACATGTGTTAGCCAATTGTGTGTGATGGGCATCTATCTCACATGTCTGTGTTGTCCCATATGACATACACCCATAGATGTCAGATATGTCACAATCCACAGGGTTATGCAGACAACGGGTTGTATGTTTGGTATGTGGGGTATAGGTCATGCAATAGTGTGACAATATTGCAGACAGAACACTACATGTCTGGGACATGTTAGGTGGCACATCACAATGTGTGCACCCAATGTAGGGGCATATGACACAATGGTGACACCTGTGGGCTGCCCATTACACAGCTCACTGTGTGGTACTGTGTGCGTACCACACATGTTGTTCCAATGCATACTACATATGCCTCCAGTGTAGAACACCTCCACCGTTGTATGCACAGCTGACCACACATGTCGCAATGACAAATACTGTGGTTTCAAGTCGGTGTATCATTACGTTTGTATATATTGCACATGGGTGGCCTGTGTGAATGACGGGTGGTGCGACCTGCATATCGTGACTGGAACAAACATCAGGTGTGCAAGTGTTAACTGGCCACATGGCAAATAGATCTACACTGTAACATGCCTGATACTGATGACAGTCTCACCTGCAACGGACTCATGTCTGCGGCACACCAGAGGTACCTGTATAGGGGTGACACACCAGTATGAACATTATCCATGACTGTATGACAGCCACAGGTTGCACTGTGCATGTGAACACATTCACCTGTGTAATAGCATATAGTATGCACATGTGTGCATACGCAACGTAGCATACTGTAGTATGCAGCATGTGTGTCCACATACCTTGCATATGTTGTTACTTCACATAATGTACAGTGACACATGCAACTACATGGGATATAATAGCCATATGTGCAGTACTGACTTACCAGGCAACTCCAGGCTCATTGGTTGGGAGACACCCACCTCCACGATGGCAGCTAGTGTTTCTGGATGCTGTTCCCTGGGTGTCCCCAGACTGGCCAGTAGCTCCTCGGTGTGTGTGAGTGAGGGCTGGGTTGGTGGCCCACCACCTGTTCCACCTTGTTCCCTGGCGATTGCAGTGGCACGCTGTTTTGCATGTCGTATCAAGTCCATGCAGTGTCTGCGCACCTGCTGGTAGGTGCAGTTATGGCCACCCACATCGTTCACCCTCCTGTGTAGATCCTGACACAGGTCATCCCGCTGCTGGGCATGCTGTGGCACATGGCTGAACAACAAGTCATAGTTGTCATGGAGCTGTGGGATGAGGACATCATCCTCCTGGTGGGTGTATGCTGGGAGGTGTGTACAGGGCATTATCTGTAAGACATAATGATGGTGACAGGTCACAGTTTCAGAAATGTACAGAGATACTGCTGCACATACATTTCTATGACATCTACTACATCTGCACAGTTATCTTTGCAAAGCATCATGACACTGACACGACTGACGTTTTTGTGTCACACATGTCACACCCATTATGCATTGGATATCATCACCATATATGTGTGTCACCTCATTACAGTGTTCATACTCCATGTAAATGCTGTCTTGCTGTGGGCATGTCTATTTGCCTGCACTTGTGTTCTTACCTATCTGCACATGCCTGGATGTGTCCACAGTACTACTGTTGACCTGGATGCTGTGTATATGTCACATATCAACACAGACACAGCCGTAATGGACTTGAGCAGTGACAATGCACACATACGCATGGACACCTGTACATGTATGTGTTTTGCCATATACATCTACACAGCACTGTACAACTGCTCACCATCCTGCCACGGATCGCCTGTATTGCACATGTGATAGACATGGGACAATGGCTAGTCAGACGACATTCGCAGGGATGGTTATCAACCATAGCATGTGCGGGCACGGTTTCCAAGCTGTACAAGACAGCCATTGTGCCACCGCAAGGTGCATCAGTACCACATTACTGATCCAGTCAGTTGATAGTACATCTACCATGCGGCCATCTCACCATGTATGACTGGGATGACATGTGCAGCTTTGATGGACAGGGTTGCATGGTATGGTGGGAGTATGTCACATATATGGCACAGGGATCTGTCCAGCTTGTGGCAATCCTAGTATTAGGACGGTGGCTGTCCATGACATATGTCTTATAGATCAGGATATGGACATGTAGCATGTCCATCATAATGGTGTAGCAAATGTCCTTCTGCAAGGTAGACAGCATGCTGCATAGTGGAGGTGAGGATTGTGAAGGCTGGTATCGCACATCCATGCATAGCCATTACCCCTTACAGATGGTATGTGATCCAATATTGGTCACCACAGTGCTGTATATGCCTGTCCAGTGATCTCCTTGCTCATGGATGGCACCCTGACATGAAATGGGTACCTCATATGACTACCTAAGGGGCCTGGAGACGTCACCATGTCGGGGGGTGCACTGCACAGCACCATCCCTTACACAGTGTCCATAATGTTGACCACAGCCTAGGTAGTAGTTTATGGGTACAGGGATGTTCACCTAGCAGTGACACTGCTGGTATCATCCCTGTGCACATATGTCACACACCTCACCCACACAGCCCATTCTGTATGTTGTTCACAACACTGACACAGCTATACTGATAGGTCATGGCCATTCACAGCCTTACATACACAGATGCCTAACATTTGTCTGTGTGGTGTGGGCTACAATGAGGGTGGGGTACAACACATTAACCCTGTTCTACTGTAGCTGGCACTGGTGTGCTGTGCACATGTCACTCTTGCACCTTTTGTAGTTGTGAGTCTGTCAACAGGCCACTGGTGGAACACTCCTGTGACATGCAAAGGTATTTGTAATCAAATATCCGTGCTGTCTTGTACATCTGTATTGCTAACATCTACAGTGCTAATGGTTCATGGACATGCACACCATACTCAGCAGGGTTATAGTGCGGTGCCACCCTAATTGACTGTCATCACCACTTGTGGGTTGATATTATCCAAAACCCTATCTGTATTGTATGGTCATGCTAGGCACTTGTTCAGAACTTGTGAGCATGTCATGAGCTACTGATTACTATAGCACCCATTCCACACCATTTCCCACAGGTACACTGGCTGTCCTACACTTCCCAGCTTGCTTATGGTACAACAGCTGTTGTACACATCGAACACATGTCCTTTGGGACATGGTTGTATATACAGGCATGTCCAACTGTCACGTACCAGTGCTACTGCCTGTCTATATGAGGGATATGTCGTACATGTGGCAATAGAGCAATTGTCTCATGTACACATTCAATGCTCACCTCCCAACATACGGCACTACAGCCTGTGGGGGATGCACTTCTGCAGCCGTGCTGGGGGCATAGCTTGCAGGTGTACCTCATTACAAGGAACGTACCTCATATGGGGTTCTAAAAGGTGCATGTTCCTCAAGGTTCCACATTGGAAGGGTCTGTCACACATTCATTGTTGTAAATTGTTTACCTGCTAGCCATGGCTAAATAGATGGGAATCATATTAATTCATTAGAATATCTTTTTTATACGTAAAACCAGCCTATTGTAGCCATCATATGCCCTTCCTAGTTGAAGCTGTTAGTAAGCCGGTTGTAAGTGTTCCATGTTTTGCCCATTTGTCACACAGTATGAGGGCTAATGTTCCTCAGTTTGGGGACAGGAGGTTGACAGCTATGGCTGGGGGCAATGCTGTCACCAACCCTGACTGCACCTGACAGTCATTTGGGGATGTGTAACATTCGCAACACACCCCACCCATCACATAGTCTCACATGATCTACACCACTGGCCACACCTATGAGGACAACTTGTGCAGTACGTCTCCATACTTACTGTAGGCACCAGAGGTAGCCCCCATCATGGAAGACAACATCACCAGCTTATAGCCCACAGACTCATGTGTGCCCATCACATACAGCCAATAGTGAGTTATAACATTCACAACACACCAGTCATAGATGACTCTGTAGGAGTCACACTGCAGTTCCACACAGCAGGCTACACAAGGCATTAGTCGCTTACATCTTGCTGTCGGGTAACTGCTTCTGCAACATAACCTATGCACCCATGCCACACCTCACCAGGTACGATATGACTGTCATTCTCCATGTTAGTGTGACTGCCCTGTGATGCCACTTCACAGACTATGTGTGCAGGGACATGCAATAGCTCACCAGTCTTATAGCCCTGAGGGTGTGGGCCTAGCCCTGGGGAGCATTTTGCATTCATCCAGACACGATACCACTGTACAATGACTGACTGTGTCACTTCAACAGTTGCCTATGCTCCTATTGTCATTCCACAGGCATCTGGTATCTGTCCGCTATGACTGACCTGGTCAAACACAATGCTGTGGCACAGATGACTTGCACCTGTCAGCCCTGGGAGTACAGCTCACATGTAAGGCACTTGCTGCTTCTATACTGCCTGTCTTGCACAGTTTCCAATAACTGTCACCAGCAGGGCGGTAACTGGCAGGCACGACATGGGGTCATGTGACACAATGCTTGCATCTTCCTCTGTGATGCACGCAGGCAAGGCACACCTTATAATGTACCACTCAAACATCTCTGCAGTGACTGGGACCTGCCTCTAGGCTCTGCAGAGCGCACCTGCAATGACAGGTTATAGACAGACCATACCTTTCAGGCACATACCTGGACCGGCACACCCACAGCTGAGGGGTTCCCATATCCCACTATGTTTTGCACACATTCTGGCAAGTTACTTAGCACAATGCATCAGAGGTGCTCCACGTGCAAGTAACTGTGTCCGGGACCGCTATACACATTGTAACAAGCGACAGAGTCAACATCATACCCCACGGGTAACATACCTTCTATGTTGGTATAGTGGACAGTGGGCCTCAGACAGCTACTACTGATGTGTGACTGACACTACCCCACACTTCACTGGGATAGCCACTCATGTACTGACACATCCATGAGTCATACCCTCCGCTCTGCTGGGTCAACCCATACACACCACCTCCAAGTCCTACATTACCCTTGGCATGAACACTACCACCATGTGACTGGTGTTACACACCTGGGGTTATCCCCTCATTGGTGGATTCCGAACATATGCTAACCGACCTTGTTAGCCACATCCCGGCAACACACCCATCACAGCATACACAGTACATGAGTACTACAACACCTACTACAGACGTCTGCTGACAGCGGTTGTTAACATCATGACACCCGTGCAGATGGACAATGCACATACAAATGCTGACACATACCCCAGTGCACTTCATTAGCATGTACACAACTGCATGGATCATGCTATTCCACACAGAGCCATGATGGTACACACCAGATAACAGACGCCACTCTGGTGGTCATGTTCCATGGACATATGATGTACAACAACAGGTGTAGGCTGTTGCACAGTGGTGTACATTCCCATGTGTGGGGTGGCTCACTGGTCAGCCGTGGTGGGGCCACAGGGTCCCTCATCACATACTCCAAGACTAGCTACGTAAACATGACTGCCACACATTCCGGGGTGTACCACCAGGCATTATGGTGGTATATCAGTAGTCAATGGCAACACCCACATCTGCTGTCACATACAACAGTCACTCAGGAACATTGCAGACCCAGGTGTTGTTGCCAACATGCTGGAGGATGGATTCAATACTGACATTACACCCTCTCACTCACTACAGGGCCACAATCCATACATGAAAATTGTGGTGTCCCTGTGGTCACACCTACACAGTACTGACCTACACTCTATATGTCCTGGGACACTGGCCCCATGTCTCCTTCCAACGTCCCAGGCTGTGATGTCCATCAACCTCTGAATTACATGTCTCCCCACTAGGCCACCATATTCAGTAATAGCCTTGTTTCAGACATTGTAGCCCCTGAATGGCACACAGCAGCATTTATTACACTACACACAGGTGGCACCACATTGCACGAGTGGGACTATAGTCCTACACACCTGACTGGACTGTTCTGCATGGCTATGGGGCACATCATCAAGGACGTCATTCACAGAGACATTGTTGGGCTCCTTTGCTGCCACCCGGGTTGGGCTTGTTAGGGCCAGAGCATGGCCCCTACACATGGTGGACTCCTTTCATACAGTTACCAGGGCAGTTGCTGATGGTACGGGAGTCCACACATCCTACATTGTCCTCTCATTGCCTTTCAGCACCATTCCCATTCTGGTATTGACAACATACACATCCACCTGCACATCATACCCTGTGTCTCAGGATGTTATGCTATGTGGCTCATGGACAGGACACACAGTGAGGCCAGCATACCATAGTACCTACTACATGTCAGGTACATTTGGCATACCACGGTCCTCAGTCATAGGGCCCCTCATGTTCAGTATATGCTTCCCTGCGGAACAGGCTAGCACATGGGACTTTCTCTGCCTAGCTTTCAAACCCCTGCATACCAATCGCCATGATTGCTCCACCAGCTGATACTCACTCCAACAATATGGGTGTCGCTGTGACAGATACATAATATGATTATCATGGCATCAAGCTGCATGACACAAGGTGCATGCACATCACCTTTGCATTACACCATTCACCCACTGACTATCACATGGATGGTAGTCCCCTACATACATATCACATTGTACATGTTTGCAGTACACACATATGTCGCACCCACTCCTGTGATTACCGTATTGCCACTGCGGCGTGGATATCCTTCTACGTGGCCACACCTATCTGCACTGGGTGTGTAGCTGGTACATAGACACCCATTGTACCTCTGAACTCAAGACATCTACACACATTCAAGGGTACACCACCCCATTTAGGGTGCACCTTACACAACAGCTACAGCTTTACATGCCACAACATTAACACGCCATGACGTTTACTGAGCTACGACAGTTTAAATATGCGGCTGCACTACGGACACCACATGTGTACACATTTGCATACTACATACTCAGGGGTGACCTCTGCTGATCAGACAGGGCCCATGTCCACAACATCATTAATGGATATACTCCTCATACGTGACATAAGCAGAGGCCACTGTGAGCAACATGCTCATGGATATGTGCACACACGCCACAATGAGTGGGATGTGCTTGTGGGTTACATTCCCAAACCGGACACTCACCATGCTTTGGAACATAAGTCCTATGTACATCACGCAGGGACACTCAGTAGCACTGTTCATGTGATACCTCCCTTGGTGGTTGGGAGACACATGTAGGCCTGGGATCACTGCAGTGGCTGTACTGTGCAGAGGTGCAGGTGACACCTGGCTCTGCTGTTCACAGGACACTACCCTAGAGAGGTGCCACTAGTGTGAACACTGTAGTTGTGCTTGCACATGGACTTGCCAGACTGCATAGTACCCCACTATGCACCTGTGAAGCTATTACATGCCCTTTGTGCATGGTTACTTGGTAGCCCTTCCATTTAGATTAGCTATCATGCTATTACTATGTCCCATACCTACAGGCCATATGTATCCTGTTATTGTACATGCCAATAGACGATAGCTGTGGTATGCATGATATGACTGTTATGCTGTGTAGAATATCTGTCATATCTACCTATAATACTATACATTACACATATTTCACATAGTATCCCATAATGCAAAGCATACTTGCACAGCGGGACCACCTTACATATGTCATTAACGTTATATGCCCATACACATGCGTGCTGTGACAGTATATCAACATATACTATCCCCTGCTATGGCACGTCCTTGTTGGACATACCCTACCACTGACGGCGGGTTGCATGGAATTGTTCTGTTTAACGCCCTCATGTAGCATCCCTTGTGGTGTCTGTGCTGTGTACCTTGTGTCACACTGCTGGACGCACAGTTTCTACAAGCGTTAGTATGCTCAGCAAGACATCAGTACATAAATACCTTTCCCCACTTTATGCATTGCGGACACGTTTAATTAATGCAAACCAGGCTATACATACAGTAAAACTAATTAATACAGATCATGCTATACATAACCTTACATATCGGGCGTTCTACATACCTTGTTGTCCTTACGGCATTTCGTTTCTATCTCTCTCACAGTGTTTCAACTGGTATTCGGTATGAGCATACGGTCTGAATGTCTGGCAAGTCATCCTTATATACGTCGATACCTGTAACATGTGGATTCATCCCGCCAATTGGTGTTCCTGAATGACTAATTACTTGCATATCAGCTGTGCAGCTACTCCATTCGCCAATTACGTGGCAACAGTGGGGTATAATTGGATTCTCCACTTGGGCGTTGCCTATTTGCTCTACCTTCGGGGAGACGGTCTGTATTGTGTTTTGTTATGTGTAACTGCAACTGCTATGCATGGAGACAAGTATAGTTTGGATTCATGTCCCCCGTGGATTGTGTGTGACAGGTAGAGTATTTAGTTCAACATGTATTTATAAATAAAAATAAATAAAATACTACCTTCAATTTCTAGCTAGTAAAATAATTAAAAAAGAGGCAGCTTAACTATGGAAATATTAGAAAGGGGAAGGTGGTTGATAATGTAATATAGTACATTTATGTATACATTTATTTGCTTATTATACAGCAGGAACTTCTCATTGTTACATTTGTTAATGCCTGTTATGTACTTCACAGATAAAGATTCTAGTTGTCTACTGATGTACTATGTTCTTCATCTGTAAATATGTTGTAAGTAATTTCTATGTTAAATTGTTAATCACTATGTAATCCAATGTAACTACTGTCTGTTTATTTTACTGTGGAGCTTTTCTCCCCGGGCCTCCGCTGAAAATGGACCCACGTCCAGTCGGACACTCCCGGTCAACAAATTTAAATAAATAAATAAATAAATAAAATAAATAAATAAATGTGGGTGTACCTGTCATCCCAACGTGTGATAACGGAGTATTGCAAACAAAACCTGTAACATGGCTGTTTGTTCCATTATACAATGCCTGCAATTCTGCATGACGCCTTTAATTGTGTCTCTCACACGGTATGTTGAGGGTTCTGCAGATGTAATTGACTGACTGGATGTTTGTGCTGCTATTACAGTCTGTATTGCTTTAGTTTCTAGTGTGGGGGATGTCGGTGGGTGTACGCAGCGTATACAGGTTTGTGGGCCTTGCATTTCTACATAATCCGTATATATGTGTGTGGGCTCCATCCCTAATTAGAGAGCTAACAGTTAGTAGACTTATGTTACGGGATTGTACGTTGGGCCATTGTTAATTGGTTTCTATATCGTCTGCAGGTGAGCTTGCTACTTGTATACCTCCGTAATTGCGGCGATATATCAAGGGATTTGTGTAAGTGACAGCTATCCCTTGAATTTCTATCACAGATATTTGCAGTCATTGTGGTTGTGTTGTTAAAAGAGCCTGTTTGCCATGGGTTGCCACCTTTTCATATGGTCATTGTTGGACACCTGCGGGACACACAGCGGTGTTTACAGGCCAACACGTAGCCACTGTCAGTACACAGGTTAGCACATACTTTTATCCTCACTACATACCTATTGTTGTGTGACTTTGGCTACTTATCATATTGCATGTAACATTTACGTTTCTTACATACAGGCATAACTATTACATACGACTGTTACATTATATATGGGACATATTTATGTCCTACCATCTCGGACATTTGCCCTTTGTACTGTTTTATGTCTGGACACACCTGCCCAGGGTGGGGCTGTCCCTCCTACTGTGGGACAGGTAGTAGCCGTATGAAACGGCTAGCTATACCCACACCTACCGTACTGATCTGCCTCTGACTTGTCACTAACAAACACATGTTGCGGACACACACACACACATTACAGTCACACAGGGACGCACACGGCACCCTCAACGCACACTTACACAGACTACAGCACTCACAGACACAGTTGAACACAGTACCTACGTGGACCGCGACACCGGCAGCGGTGACTAACTGTCCCTTCATATCATCATACTATTACTCGCGGATGTACTGTTCCGGTACTGTGTTCTATCGGTCTTTCAGCCTTGTGGTTACGCATGTCGGTATGTTACACATTCCATGGTTGGCAGTATCCTATTTATTTGCACCTCCAAGGTGCTATGGATGTCGTCGGACTATCTATTATATTTGCAGATATCGCTGAATCCATCTATATCACCATATATCCCTTTATTGCCCTTTCTATCTGTATTATATATATGCATATGTGTACATATATATATATATATATATATATATATATATATATATATATCTATATATATATATCTATATATATATATATATATATATATATATATATATATATATATCTCTATATATATATATATATATATATATATATATATCTGGAGGGGAACGTGACAGGCACAAAGCACCACCATATGCTGTAAGGCTCATGTACTGTTCAGGTGTTGGCATTCCGTGTTCCACTGTCTGTTGTGTTTAGAATGTTTGAGGGCTGCCTATGTAGGAGTCACACATTGGGCCACCTATACATTACAATTTACAGGTGGTCATGTTTGTGTGCCATCCATTTTACTGTGTGTGCAGGTGGAGAGGTGTCAGTCCATAGGGGCCTACACTGTCAGAGTATGTGCTATACGTTCCCTCTTTGCCAAGGTGTAGGCATATTGGGCACGCCTCCGTCTGCCTACTGGGGCTGGCACAGTGTGTTCATGGTCTGAATCCCTCTGTGCCTGTAATGGCCTTGGCAATTGCGGTGGGCTATGAGGGCCTTCACCATTTTGTCCCTGCTGCAGCTGCTTCCGCAGGATCATATTATGTAGCATGGCACATACTATGACGATGTGGGCACACGTGCCTGGAGAGTACTGCAAGGCTCCACCAGATGTATCCAAGCACCAGAACCGTGATTTCAGCATCCTGAACACACGCCTATGATGATTCTGGTTTGAGCGTGTGCCTCATTATGGCGTTCTTGCATGGGTGTGTGTGCATTTCTGATGGGATTCATCATCCACGGCTCCAGTGCATAGCCAGCATCCCCCACGAGATGGCCATGTGGGATGTCCCCCTGACAAATACCTGATACAGCTGTGAGGCATGCCAGATATGGGAGTCATGGTAGCTTCCAGGGCTGCCAGCACACACATCCATGATAATGCCCTGGGCATTGCACACGACCTGGCAGTTGATGGAGTGGAATCCCTTGTGGTTTATGTAGTGCCTACCCTGCTCACCGGGTGGTGACTTGATTTGTATGTGTGTGCAGTCTATCGCACCCAGTACCTCCGGGTATTGTGCCACACGGTGGAAGTGGCGCATATTGCTGGCCAACTCCTCCTGAGTTCTGGGGAAGTATATCTGCTCATTGGCATGTGGTAACATGGCATCCAGGAACTATTGTAGTACCCTGGATGCTGATGCCTGTGAGATACCCATTATATCTCCAGTTGGCCTTTGAAAGGTACCTGTGGCCAGTATTTGCAGGCTTACACATACCTTCGTGTCCACTGGGATGGGTTCCCCTCTGTTGTTTCTGGTTCTCAGGCGTGGCCGGCACAGTTCCACTATTTGCTGTAAGATGTCCCTGTCCACCCTGTATCTCCAGGTCATGTAGCCCCTGGTAGGTTACCCTTGGTCTGAACACTCTCCTTCTCCTCCAAGGCCTGCGGTGGTTGTCGGCATCATCCTCCACAACACCGTCAGTCTCTAACACATGCTGATGAATCACAGCTATGGCAGCTCCCAACATGTACATTTTAAAAGTTCCCCATGTGTTTACACCTATGGTGCGGTGTTTGGGAATACACAGGTGTGTGTTGGGTGCTTTCACACTTTATACTATTGTGCTGTGAACACCGATGATGTCATAGGGTGTGTATGTACGATCGTAGCTACAGGTTATCTTATGTGTTTTACTGCCATAACTACTATTGTTGTGCCTTTGGTGTTGAATTACATTTGCCTGTCGTGGATTACCTCTTGACCTTCCCTTTACATTTCTGCACTTTGCACCTACCATTTTCTGGCGTGCATCCTGCAGCCTACTTTCATTTGTACTTTCCTGGACCTGGCGTATCTTGCGTTATGTGTGCTGCTGCCGGTCTGCTGTCGGTTTGCTTTGCTCTGCTGTGTCAGGTCTCTTATCTTTGCAATCCAATACCTCCCCTCCTTTCTTTGCATTCCAATGCCTCCCCTATCCTGTTTTGCAGGTTTCCGCAAGCAGACTTGTCAGCTGCCGTCAATTGGCCTTCGTGGGTTGATTGGTGTTGATTGCTCATTAGTACTCCAATTACCCTACTTCCGCATTTCCTTCTTTTCTTCCCCTGACCTTCCTGTTTCTGCTATTGTTTGCGGCGCGTGCGTCCGATTACTAGGTTTCGGGCACGTTTTCATCCTTGTACACATGCGCTTTTTGGCACCATGTGTGCTCTCAGCTAAACGATTCCTCCCCACCCCTGTCCTGCAGCTTTGCTTAGCAACAGACAGGCCAGATTTGCAATGCTCCAATGTGCTTACTGCTACGGTGGCACACCCCTCTGCTGATGTCATGTATCTCCTCTGAGCCACTCCTCGGTGTTATACCGCTGCGCCGTATGGTACAACCTTCATCCGGCGGGACATTTGTGATTCAGTATTATCTGCCTCATTTGCATGGCATTGACTACTAATTCATAGTTACCGCACCGAACACTATCGCAGGCCCTTAGCAACCCTTGCACCTTGGTTGTGGTGTTCCATGCCTACCATTGTGTATTATGCTGTAAACCTGATTTCTATTACGTTGCGATTTTATGACATTTTTATATTATTTCTTTATGTTACAGCTTCCGCACACATGCCCTGCGGTTGTGCTGTGCGTTACTGTGGACATGACATTAAATGTTGTTATTTACATGTTGTGCATCTTTTCTAATGCCATTGGCTGTGCATTTCGCCATTGGCATATGTTAACGTTGTGATACCTGGGTCTGGCCCTCTTCCATAGCTCCGATGTTCTGTTTGGGAAAATGTAAACCGTGTTTTTTGGTTTACATTTCCGTGGCCTTACGCTACGCCTGCACCACTTCATGAATCGCTATATGCCTTCATTTGCATGGTGCGACACTGCACATGGGGTGATTAGCATACCTACGCCGGGGGCTGCGCAGTTCTGGCGTACGCCGGTAGTGCACGTGGAATTGGATCGTACCTGAATCGCTCGACGGCCATATTTGGCGTTATACCACCTATGCTATGCCTGCGCCTGGTGCAAGCTTCATGAATCCCAGGGAGAAATTCACAGGTGTTGTCACTGTAAGTGCTGCTGCACTAAAGCACTAACTATAAATGGCAAAAGTCTGAAATTTAAGCTTGATCCCAGAGTAAAACCTAACATCGTAATTGAGAATGCATTTAGAGATTTGGGTTTTAAGAGGTCTGTATCTGAGTCTATAGCTAACTGGGGTTATTTATTTATTTAAATTTGTTTTCTAGGTTAGATCACTGATTTAAATTTGACCATTTTCATACTTGCCTTGTAGGAACAAATAACAAATTAATACCCCCCCCAAAAGTTCTTCAGTCGAAAGACAGTGCTAAACTATGACTTACAAATACAACAATAAAAATAAGTTTATTAGCCATAAAGAACATATGAAAATATATACAACAGATATTAACAGAGATGAAGTTTCTGTACCTATAGTAAATATGTGCAGTATATACAATAACAAAAATGTATTTATTAAAAGAGGACAGATTTAAGTTAAATGATGAAAAAGTTAATTAATTTGTAACTTAAAGACATAAAAGTTAGGTAATTTTGGTGGTACTGAACATACAGATTTTTACTTTGAACTGAAGAAATTTGTAAAAAAAAATCTAATCTGAATTCAGTGAATGACTGGATTTCTTTTAGGGAAGAGGGATGCAGTTCTTCAGTTTAGGGGCACTGTGTGAGGAATCATAGAAAGTGGTATGTGACTTCCTCTTCGGTATTTGTAGTGCAGGTCCTGTGGGTGGATGCTGATAGTTGGAGATTCAGGTTTTCAGTTTTGGAGACTGAAATAAGAGTGATCAAAGATGTAACAGATAGATCTGTTTTACTGAAAGCCAAGGCAGTGGTGGTCTGTACTGGAAATCTTTAAACACAGTTGCCACATTTTTGTAAGCTAGAAATATTTTTCATATTTGCAGTGATATATTCTATAATCCAGTCACATATTAAACTCAGCCTGAAAGAGCTATGTTCAATTTATAAAAAGAAATTCTATACCAGGGCATGCTCAGGAATGTGCATGAAGAGGAAGCTCTGAGTGTAGTGCACCATGCTCACAGGTTAAATTATAAGGCAATTCTGCTTTAAATTTGGGACTTTAACAATATTAGTTATTACAAAGAAGGTAAAAGGTCTGTTGGTGTCGATCATCAGCAGAACATATAAAATACATTTGTCACCACAGTGGTAAGCAGTGTACCAGAAACCTACTAAATTAACAAGATGGTGGCATAGTGAAGGAGTTGCCAAGGAGCTTAAAGCCATCCAGTCTGCCATAGAATCTCTATCAGAGATATTCAGAACTACAGCTCTGGATGTCCATTAAAGAAAAATGATTAAAGACAGTCATGATTCCCAGATGCAAACAATAAACAAAACACTTTCCCAACAGCAATTCAGACATGGCTGAACAATATGCTTTCATGGCCACTCATTACAACTTTGTTCAAGAACTATGAGTTCACTACCAGTGACTGGAATTGATAATATTCTAATATTTAATAATAAAAAATTATGTCTGCTACTCAACACCAAACCCCCTCCTATGATATGATGACCTCACCAAATTAAGCCTAAGGTAAGAGCTGACAAACTGCCTAGACATTGTATATTCAAGTGTTTAGTTCTGATTATGAGCTATTAAAAAAAAACAGGGATATATGGTACAGCTGCATAATAACTGGTCTTTAAGTCAAAGTCACACCAGATTATAATGCTCCACTCTATAATTGGTGCAAATTAATGGTACCTTGCCTTAGGAGATACTCAGTGAATTTATAGCTTCATAGGTGTTTACTAGGCTAATGACCACTGGGTCTTTTTAATCCTAGCCAGGCATCCCAAATCTCTAACAAGTTATGCTACCCTTGATAAGTGTACACAGAGGTTTGAGAGATAAAACATACCCAAGCAGAGACCTGGGAGATGAACCATTTACAGGCTGCCTGTGTCCATTAGATGCATAGGTGCCAAACCAGTGATAAGTTCCTGTTTCCCATCCAATTGTCCAAGTTACACTTGAATTGGGCAAGGGAGGATCTCAGCTTCACATAGATGGGGAGCCAGTTCCAGAGAAGGCTAGTCTCTGGGATACATACCTGTGTTTCCAGCAGGTCCTATTTATATTGCAGGCAAATTTTAAGTCTTTAGAATGGATAATTTTGGTGCCAATTATTTTGTGGATGTGCAGGAGGTCCATTAAGGTGGAGTCTGACAATGCCTTGTATGCCAGACATAGATCTCCCCTTAACAGCCAGGAAGAGACAGAATACAGGAATAGGGCTTTGGGGCAGTCTGCAAAGGACATGTTACTTATGCTCTGTATTATTTTAGTGAGGGACCTCTGTGGATGTTCCAGTTGTTGGATGTGCCTGGTTAGGTACATACCAAAGGGGGCATTGTTCTCAATGATAGGTCTGATGAATCTCAAACACAGTGGAATAATGACAACCTTGGACCTAGTTGCCATACCTTAGTTTATAAATTGCAACTGCTGGGTTGACTCTTTGGGCATGTTGCCAATATGATAGCTACCAAGAGTTGATGACTTCCCAAAGGACACTATTATGCAGTTCTTGGCATTTAGTTTTAGTCCATGGCTCTGACACAAGTTATTTGTCTGTGTCAGCTTTTCCTGGTGAACGTTAGTGTCAGTAGGGGATTCTGTGACTTCTTCCAATTAGCAATCATCTGCAAATTTGGTCAGCCAAAGGCCCTTGATGTTGGCCTTGACTTCAGAGACGTAGATGCCAAAATGGAGTGGTCTAAGTACCAATCCCTGAGAGACTCCACTTATGACTGGCCTCTTTGTAGAGGTATGCCCCCCCAGTTCTAACTTCCAGGGTCCTGTCTGTCAGCCACTTGGCTATCCACTGGGTGACATAGGGATTTATACGTAACTTTGTGAATTTGTCAACAATGCCCACATGGGATATTGTATCAAATGCTTTGGCCAGGTCATTTTATGCAGTCTTAACCACTTTATCCATATCCATTTCTTTGGTGACCTACTCAAACAAGTTCCTTAGGATGAATAGGCATGAACTGTGCTTGATAAAACCAAACTGGGTTGGGGCCAGTGTCTGGAAACTTCCTCTGTCATTACTGATCATTTCCATGGTGATTCTTTTCATGACTTTGCATATGAAACTAGTAAGACTTATGGGTCTGTAGTTTCCAGGTCTTGTATATGACTTACCTTTGTGCAGAGGGATGATGATTGCTGTTGTCCATTCTTGAGGCACCAAGCCTATTTGGAGGTTATAGTTAAATAGTGATTCCAGAGGGCCTGATAGGTCATTTTTGTGCTATTTAGAAGGCAGTATGGGATATTGTCTGGACCCACTGCTACAGTGTTCTTGGCCTTAGATTCTATTCCCTAGTGGTAGTAGAGGGAGTTATATTTGATGGTATTTCCTGACGGGAGGCTGAGGGGGAGAGAGGGGAAAAGTTAGAGCTGAATTTGTCTGCCAGTAGGTTTGCTGAATCTTCTGACTGAGTATAGGTGAGCTCTGCACACAATTGTGTATTGCCCTTGAGGTTCTAGACAACTAAAGAATGCTTTGATGTTGCCTTTCACCTGGGAGGCCAAGTTTACCTCAGATTTGGCTTTGGTATACTTTATTTGCCATCAGAGGTGCTTGCTCAGTTTGATGAGAGTGCTTTTATCCTGCTGGATGTTGCACCTCCTAATTTTTGCTAAGATTTTCTTCCTTCTCTTATTGGTGTTGTGATTCCACTAGGTGGCTTGTGTTTTGAGTTAGTTCTGTATTTATTTCTAGTGCATACAGCTGCCTCTATGCAACTATTAACATGCTTGTATAAGTTTCTCTGATCAGTTTCACATAGTCTGCAGTGTTTTCAGGGTTTGGGGACTTGAAATTTTGCTAGGTTATCACTTAATAGTAGGAAGTTAGCCTTAGACTAGTTCCTGATAGCTTAAGTTCAAGGTTTTATTATTACTTCAAAGGAGACCATTTTGTGGTCTGACCTTACCAGAAAGGACATTACACTGAGGAGTGTGCAGCATGTTTCCATATTACTAAGGACCAGATCCAGTATGTTTTCACCACTAGTTGGCATATTGACAATCTGGTCCAGGGAGTTTGTATTTGCAAAATCCAGGAATCTCTGTGCCTGCACATTTTGTGTTGTATATGATTTCCAGTTAATAGTGAGGTAATTAAAGTCACCCATGAATATGGTATTTGGTTGAATGGTGAGTGTTTCCAGTAAGTTAAATATGTATTATGGGTTTCTTGAGTCATAGAGGGGGACCTATAGATGCAAGGAAGTGGTGTGCAATTTTGCCTATGGTGATTTGAACATGAAGAAGCAAAGTGCATCATGCTGTCGACCAGCCTTGAGGTATATTTATTTTCGAAGTAAATCAAGACACCTCCAACTTTAGTCCCTGCCTGTATAGTAGGTGGTCTAAATGCATGGAAGGCAATATAGCCTTGCACTTCCAGGCTGCTTTCCATGGCCTTAAACCATGTTTCAGTGACTGCATAGATGTCAGCATCCTCTAATTTGAGGGAGTGGAGTTTCTTGTTTAGACCACTAGCATTGAGCAGTAACACCTTTAGATTTTATTGGTTTGATTTGCTGTGTTGGACATATTTTCAGTCTGACATTGCCCAAAAAGGCACCGTGGTGTTGACAATGTTTTAGCTAATATTCAAAAGTCTAATGGGGAGAGGTACAGACCATGCTTGGCAAAGTAGAGCTGTTAAACATCTCCTTCCATACTGACAAATATTGCACCTCCTTGACACTAAAAACTAAGCCAATTATTAACATCAGTCATCTTCTTTTCATATTGTGAATAAAATCAGTAATCTTCTGCTCATGTTGTGATTAACATCAGTCATCTTCTTTTCATATTGTGAATAAAATCAGTAATCTTCTGCTCATGTTGTGATTGAAGTCAGTCATCTT
This sequence comes from Protopterus annectens, assembly GCF_019279795.1. Lineage (NCBI taxonomy): Eukaryota > Metazoa > Chordata > Ceratodontiformes > Protopteridae > Protopterus > Protopterus annectens. The sequence goes on along the minus strand of NC_056732.1, from coordinate 1,078,576,434 downwards.
CTGTTCATATTGTAAATACAATCAGTAATCTTTTTCTCGTGTTGTGATAGGTTCATAGGTTCATAGTTAGGTACTAGGCTAGCTGCCCGAAGGCATTTATAAGCCTAGCTTTCGCCCCCTTAGATTAGTTCCCTGTGCCTCCGTCCAGCAGAGCTATTGAAGTGATCCCTGGGGTAAACTTTCTGTTTCCCATCCACTCGTCAAGGTTTCACTTGAAGAGGGTTAGCGAGGAGCTCTGCCTAATGTAGACTGGAATCTTGTTCCAGAGCATGGGAAGTCTCTGGGACAGGAATCTATCCCTCCAGCACATCCTATTTATTGTTGTGGTAAGGTTTAGATCCCTGGAGCTTGTGGCTCTAGGGGATATGGTTTTCTTTAGGTGGAGCATGTCCATCAATTCTGGGTTGGACATGGCTTTGTATATCAGGCAGAGATCACCTCTGAGTAGGTGGTGTGCAACCGAGTACAGCTGGAGTTTCTTCAGTTGATCTGCATAAGGCATCTGCTTGAGGCCAGTGATCCTCTTGATGAGGTACTTTTGTGGCCTTTCCAGTTGTTGCAGGTGTCTTGTAAGGTACATCCCAAATGGGGCATTGTACTCTATGATGGGTCTGATGAGTGATGCATAGAGGGGCCCAATGACCTCTTTTGATCTGGATGCAAACCATTTTGTGATTAGGTGGGCCACATAGAAGGATTTTCTAACCACTTTGGCAATGTGATTATCAAAGGAGAGGTTACTATCTACTTGGGTCCCCAGATCCCTTATTACATTTTCCGAATTTAGGGGGCTACCACCTATGTGGTAGTTTGTGGGTACTTTGTTTTTTCTGAAGGGGATGACTATGCACTTTTTGGCATTTAGCTTGAGGCCATGGTTTTGACACCAGGTATCTGTCTCAGTGAGACCCTTTTGGAGGGTGTCTGTGTCAGCTGGAGAGTCAATTATAGCTCCTAGTTTGCAGTTGTCTGTGAACTTAGTCAGCCATAGTCCTCCTGTGCTTGCCTGTACCTCTGAGAAGTATATGCCGAACAGGAGGATTCCTAGGACTGAGCCCTGGGAAACGCCACTTGTAACTGGTTTAGAGTCAGACCTAGCTCACGCAACTCTTACCATGTGGGTTCTGTCAGTGAGCCAGTTGGCAACCCATCTCGTGACATAGGGGTTTATGTTCAGGCTGGTGAGCTTGTCTATAATACCTGAGTGGGGAATGGTGTTGAAGGCCTTTGTGAGGTCTAGGTAAGCTGTGTGGACCACCTTTCTCTCATCTATAGCCTTGGTAACTGTCTCCAAGACGTCCACCAGGTTTAGGAGGCATGATCTGCCCTTAACAAAGCCAAACTGGGTAGGGTCCAGTGTTTGGAGGTTTCCAGTGTCTCCGTTAATGAGATCCATGATAATGCACTCCATAGCTTTGCAGACCAAGCTAGTCAGATTTATAGGGAGATAGTTCCCGGGGTCTGTTGTGGCTCCACCTTTGTGGAGTGGAATAACCGTTGCTGTGTGCCACTCTGTGGGCATGTAGCCTGTGGAGAGGCTGAGTTTAAACAGTGTGTTTAGGTGAGAGGTTAGTTCATCTTTGAACTTGTGTAGGATGCAGCCTGGGACACCATCCGGTCCCATTGATGCAGTGTTTTTGGCTTTGGAGAGGGCTGTTTTAACCTGAGTGTCTGTGATTTCAGGGGCATTACATTCTTCTGGTATAGGTATGGGCCCTTTTGGGGGTGAGAGTGGAATGAAGTTTGCACTGAACCTTTCTGCCAGGATGCTGGCTATATCAGTCGGTTCTGTGTATTTTGTGCCATTCTGCACTAACTCCGAGCAGATCTGAGAATTGCCACTTAAATTCTTGACTAGCTAAAGAATGCCTTATGGTTATCTTTGGAGTCCATGACAATTTTTCTTTTGAAGCTAGCCTTGAATGATTTTATGAGGGAACGTAGTTTCTTGCTGATACTGATCAGGGGTGTCTTCCCTTCTTGGGATTTTACTCTTTTCTGTACTAGTTTCCTCCTTCAATTGTATAACTTGTTTATGGCAGGGGTCCACCAGACTGGTTTCCTTTTCTTGGAGGAGTGAGTCTTGGTTTTGTTTGGGATAGCACAATCCATGCATTCTTGTAGGTGCCCATAGAGTGCATTAGTAAAGGATTTTGCAGCTTGGACAGCGTTATCCTTTAGCATGGGGGCTTTGAAACTTCCCACCTCGGTCTTAAGTAACGTGAAGTTTACTTTTGAAAAGTTTTTCACAGTGGTTTCTTTGACTGGGGGTGGTGGAAGAATGTGGATATCCAGAGTGATTAGTTTATGGTCAGATCTAACCAGCGAGGGGTTGACCTCCGGTGTGGAACACCAGTCGCCCATGTTGGTGATGACCAGGTCCAATATGTTGTCACCTCTGGTGGGGGTGTTGACCAGTTGATCCAGGGCGTTTGAGTTTATAAATTCTAGGAAATGTTGGGCAAGGGAGTTTGTAGTTCTCCAAGTTAATGTTTGGGTAATTGAAATCACCCAATATCAGGGTGTTTGGTTGGAACTTTATGTTTCTCAGTGTTTCCAGGAATGCGTAATGGGGGTCCTGGGACATGGTGGGTGATCTGTAGCAAGCTAGAATTTGAATAGCAGTTTTGACCATTGTTAGTTGCACGTGGATGATCTCTGAAGCATCGTGCTGTGCCACTAACCTGGAGGTGTGGGTATCCTTGATGAATATGGATACTCCCCCACCTTTTGTATTTTGGTCCAGGTTTTATGGCCAAAATGTGTGGTATGAGTTGTAGCCTGGTAGTACTGGGGTGCTGTCTAGAGCCTTAGACCAGATTTCTGTTACTGCACATATATTGATTTTCTCCATACTGAGGAATGCCTCGAGTGCGTGCATTTTGAGTTTTAGACTTCTGGCATTGAGTAGCACTACCCTCAGGTTTTTTGTTACTTGTGCTATTTATGGTGGTGGGTTTGTCTTTTGAGCCTTGCCTAAAAATGGCACTATGGGGGTGGCAAGAGCCTTGGCCAGTATTCGAAAGCCAAGGGGTGACAGGTGCAAGCCATCTCTTGTGAAGCAACGCGGCTTATTGAGCATGTCATCCCAGGCTGACAGACACTGGATCCCCTTTGAATGGCACCAGAAGCGTAGCCAATTGTTGACATTGATCATTTTTTTCTTTATACTGAGGTATCATTCTTGGTGAGGGCAGGATGCTACTCAGGGTCAGGGTCATACCCGCCTGGGCTACATGATCAGAGAGTGCTTCCATGTCTTTTTTCATGTAGTCTAGGGAGGTATGGTAGTTCACACCAACATGAACAATGACAGAGTCATATTTGTACTTGTTCTGGAGTGACCTGAGTGCTTGTGTTATGTGGCAGATTCTGGCTCCCGACAGGCAGCTAACAGTAACCCTCTCCTTGTCCAGCCTAGTGAGTGGGGCGTCACTGTGCCTGACTATTGAGTCACCTATTACTAGTGTGTTAGGTATGTTATTTTGCCTTAAGGGCTGTGATTGTGCAGCACATTGATTTTGTGTTTTATGTGTTGTCTGGTTTGTGACGGGAGGGGCAGGTTTTGTGGGTGTCTGCTTTGGAGCTCTCTGATGCTTTTGCAGGTTTTTATTTAGAGCCTCCGAGTATGATTTTGTGTATTTATGTGTATCTTTTGCCAGTGCTGGTTTAGTAGGTCTATGTGAGGCTGGAGGTGTGGTGCAGGTGTTAACCTTCTCCTCATGACTGTCTGTTCCAGTCTTGGGTGGAGATCCTTAGCCTCCAGTTTGGCTGTATAATTGCATCTCTCACATATGTTAGTGTTTTGTGGTAGGAGCAGAGGACTGTCTGTGTACATGAGGCAGTTGTAACATTGCCTCAGGATACCCAGATTCACCAGCTGGACTAGAGAGTACACCTGAAGTTGACCTTTGGTCATGCCTGAATAGTAGGGTGAGCTGCTTAATCGCTTGGTTGGTGAGGGGTGGATAAAGAGTCTTGCCCTGCTGGGCAGTCAAGTGTCGGGGTATATTAATGCTTGCTATTAGGTCTGAGCAAGTGCTGGACTGTAGGATGCTTTTTGAGTGGTTAGGTTGAGAGTTAGACTAGTTTCAAGTGAAAAACTGAAGGAGACATAGTGGAGTCATGATGATAAGAGTTAAAAATAAAGAATGTTAGTTCAGCAATCATTTTGTTTAAGGTGTGGTTACTGGCAGGGTAAAAAATACTACAGACAGTAAACAGAGAATGCCAGGAATAAGGATTACTTAATCATTTCTCTTAAATTTGCAAATTATGAAAAAAGAGACAAGGTAAAACATGTTTTCTAAGTAATTCAGGCAAATAAAACTGTAGGTAAAATGTTTTGCAGCTTATTCATGTAAATAAAACTTGACTGTTCAGTCATTGACTCAATTGTTTGTCAGAGAAGCAATACCTTCAATACCAGGTAGTTACTTGTGAATGTAAGTGGCATATGTGAAGTGCACACTGTTTGTGCACAGAAGACAGAAATTCACAGGTGTTGTCACTGTAAGTGCCACTGCACTAAAGCACTAACTAGAAATGGCAAAAGTCTAAAATTTAAGCTTGATCCCAGAGTAAAACCTAACATTGTAATTGAGAATGCAATTAGAGATTTGGGTTTTAAGAGGTCTATATCCGAGTCTATAGCTAACTGGGGTTATTTATTTATTTAAATTTGTTTTCTAGGTTAGATCATTGATTTAAATTTGACCATTTTCATACTTACCTTGTAGAAACAAATAACAAATTAATACCCCCCCAAAAGTTCTTCAGTCGAAAGACAGTGCTAAACTATAACTTAACAAATACAACAATAAAAATAAGTTTATTAGCCATAAAGAACATATGAAAATATATACAACAGATATTAACAGAGATGAAGTTTCTGTACCTATAGTAAATATGTGTAGTATATACAGTAACAAAAATGTATTTATTAAAAGAGGACAGATTTAAGTTAAATGATGAAAAAGTCAATTAATTTGTAACTTAAAGACATAAAAGTTAGGTAATTTTGGTGGTACTGAACATACAGATTTTTACTTTGAACTGAAGAAATTTGTAAAAAAAATCTAATCTGAATTCAGTGAATGACTGGATTTCTTTTAGGGAAGAGGGATGCAGTTCTTCAGTTTAGGGGCACTGTGTGAGAAATCATAGAAAGTGGTATGTGACTTCCTCTTCGGTATTTGTAGTGCAGGCCCTGTGGGTGGATGCTGATAGTTGGAGATTCAGGTTTTCAATTTTGGAGACTGAAATAAGAGTGATCAAAGATGTAACTGATAGATCTGTTTTACTGAAAGCCAAGGCAGTGGTGGTCTGTACTGGAAATCTTTAAACACAGTTGCCACATTTTTGTAAGCTAGAAATATTTTTCATATTTGCAGTGGTATATTCTATAATCCAGTCACATATTAAACTCAGCCTGAAAGAGCTATGTTCAATTTATAAAAAGAAATTCTATACCAGGGCATGCTCAGGAATGTGCATGAAGAGGAAGCTCTGAGTGTAGTGCACCATGCTCACAGGTTAAATTATAAGGCAATTCTGCTTTAAATTTGGGACTTTAACAATATTAGTTATTACAAAGAAGGTAAAAGGTCTGTTGGTGTCGATCATCAGCAGAACATATAAAATACATTTGTCACCACAGTGGTAAGCAGTGTACCAGAAACTTACTAAATTAACAAGATGGTGGCATAGTGAAGGAGTTGCCAAGGAGCTTAAAGCCATCCAGTCTGCCATAGAATCTCTATCAGAGATATTCAAAACTACAGCTCTGGATGTCCATTAAAGAAAAATGATTAAAGACAGTCATGATTCCCAGATGCAAGCAATAAACAAAACACTTTCCCAACAGCAATTCAGACATGGCTGAACAATATGCTTTCATGGCCACTCATTACAACTTTGTTCAGGAACTATGGGTTCACTACCAGTGACTGGAATTGATAATATTCTAATATTTAATAATAAAAAATGATGTCTGCTACTCAACACCAAACCCCCTCCTATGATACGATGACCTCACCAAATCAAGCCTAAGGTAAGAGCTGACAAACTGCCTAGACATTGTATATTCAAGTGCTTAGTTCTAATTATGAGCTATTAAAAAAAAACAGGGATATAGGGTACAGCTGCATAATAACTGGTCTTTAAGTCAAAGTCACACCAGATTATAATGCTCCACTCTATAATGGGTGCAAATTAATGGTACCTTGCCTTAGGAGATACTCAATGAATTTATAGATTCATTGGTGTTTACTAGGCTAATGACCACTGGGTCTTTTTAATCCTAGCCAAGCATCCCAAATCTCTAACAAGTTATGCTACCCTTGATAAGTGTACACAGAGGTTTAAGAGATAAAACATACCCAAGCAGAGACCTGGGAGATGAACCATTTACAGGCTGTCTGTGTCCATTAGATGCATAGGTGCCAAACCAGTGATAATTTCCTGTTTCCCATCCAATTGTCCAAGTTACACTTGAATTGGGCAAGGGAGGATCTCAGCTTCACATAGATGGGGAGCCAGTTCCAGAGAAGGCTAGTCTCTGGGATACATACCTGTGTCTCCAGCAGGTCCTATTTATATTGCAGGCAAATTTTAAGTCTTTAGAATGGATAATTTTGGTGTTAATTATTTTGTGGATGTGCAGGAGGTCCATTAAGGTGGAGTCTGACAATGCCTTGTATGCCAGACATAGATCGCCCCTTAACAGCCAGGAAGAGACAGAATACAGGAATAGGGCTTTGGGGCAGTCTGCAAAGGACATGTTACTTATGCTCTGTATTATTTTAGTGAGGGACCTCTGTGGATGTTCCAGTTGTTGGATGTGCCTGGTTAGGTACATACCAAAGGGGGCATTGTTCTCAATGATAGGTCTGATGAATCTCAAACACAGTGGAACAATGACAACCTTGGACCTAGTTGCCATACCTTAGTTTATAAATTGCAACTGCTGGGTTGACTCTTTGGGCATGTTGCCAATATGATAGCTACCAAGAGTTGATGACTTCCCAAAGGACACTATTATGCAGTTCTTGGCATTTAGTTTTAGTCCATGGCTCTGACACAAGTTATTTGTCTGTGTCAGCTTTTCCTGGTGAACGTTAGTGTCAGTAGGGGATTTTGTGACTTCTTCCAATTAGCAATCATCTGCAAATTTGGTCAGCCAAAGGCCCTTGATGTTGGCCTTGACTTCAGAGACGTAGATGCCAAAATGGAGTGGTCTAAGTACCAATCCCTGAGAGACTCCACTTATGACTGGCCTCTTTGTGGAGGTATGCTCCCCAGTTCTAACTTCCAGGGTCCTGTCTGTCAGCCAGTTGGCTATCCACTGGGTGACATAGGGATTTATACCTAACTTTGTGAATTTGTCAACAATGCCCACATGGGATATTGTATCAAATGCTTTGGCCAGGTCATTTTATGCAGTCTTAACCACTTTATCCATATCCATTTCTTTGGTGACCTACTCAGACAAGTCCCCTAGGATGAATAGGCATGAACTGTGCTTGATAAAACCAAACTGGGTTGGGGCCAGTGTCTGGAGACTTCCTCTGTCATTACTGATCATTTCCATGATGATTCTTTTCATGCCATTGCATACGAAAGTAGTAAGACTTATGGGTCTGTAGTTTCTAGGTCTTGTATATGACCTACCTTTGTGCAGAGGGATGATGATTGCTGTTGTCCATTTTTGAGGCACCAAGCCTATTTGGAGGTTATAGTTAAATAGTGATTCCAGAGGGCCTGATAGGTCATTTTTGTGCTATTTAGAAGGCAGTATAGGATATTGTCTGGACCCACTGCTACAGTGTTCTTGGCCTTAGATTCTATTCCCTAGTGGTAGTAGAGGGAGTTATATTTGATGGTATTTCCTGACGGGAGGCTGAGGGGGAGAGAGGGGAAAAGTTAGAGCTGAATTTGTCTGCCAGTAGTTTTGCTGAATCTTCTGACTGAGTATAGGTGAGCTCTGCAAACAATTGTGTATTGCCCTTGAGGTTCTAGACAACTAAAGAATGCTTTGATGTTGCCTTTCACCTGGGAGGCCAAATTTACCTCAGGTTTGGCTTTGGTATACTTTGATTGCCATCAGAGGCTTTAGCTCAGTTTGATGAGAGTGCTTTTATCCTGCTGGATGTTGCACCTCCTAATTTTTGCTAAGAATTTCTTCCTTCTCTTATGCAGCCTATTGGTGTTGTGATTCCACTAGGTGGCTTGTGTTTTGAGTTAGTTCTGTATTTATTTCTAGTGCGTACAGCTGCCTCTATGCAACTATTAACATGCTTGCATAAGTTTCTCTGATCAGTTTCACATAGTCTGCAGTGTTTTCAGGGTTTGGGGGACTTGAAATTTTGCTAGGTTATCACTTAATAGTAGGACGTTAGCCTTAGACTAGTTCCTGATAGCTTAAGTTCAAGGTTTTATTATTACTTCAAAGGAGACCATTTTGTGGTCTGACCTTACCAGAAAGGACATTACACTGAGGAGTGTGCAGCATGTTCCCATATTACTAAGGATCAGATCCAGTATGTTTTCACCACTAGTTGGCATATTGACAATCTGGTCCAGGGAGTTTGTATTTGCAAAATCCAGGAATCTCTGTGCCTGCACATTTGGTGTTGTATATGATTTCCAGTTAATAGTGAGGTAATTAAAGTCACCCATGAATATGGTATTTGGTTGAATGGTGAGTGTTTCCAGTAAGTTAAATATGTATTATGGGTTTCTTGAGTCATAGAGGGGGACCTATAGATGCAAGGAAGTGGTGTGGGATTTTGCCTATGGTGATTTGAACATGAAGAAGCAAAGTGCATCATGCTGTCGACCAGCCTTGAGGTATATTTATTTTCGAAGTAAATCAAGACACCTCCAACTTTAGTCCCTGCCTGTATAGTAGGTGGTCTAAATGCATGGAAGGCAATATAGCCTTGCACTTCCAGGCTGCTTTCCATGGCCTTAAACCATGTTTCAGTGACTGCATAGATGTCAGCATCCTCTAATTTGAGGGAGTGGAGTTTCTTGTTTAGACCACTAGCATTGAGCAGTAACACCTTTAGATTTTATTGGCTTTGATTTGCTGTGTTGGACATATTTTCAGTCTGACATTGCCCAAAAAGGCACCGTGGTGTTGACAATGTTTTAGCTAATATTCAAACGTCTATAGGGGAGAGGTATAGACCATCCCTGGCAATGTAGAGTGGTCTGTTAAACATCTCCTTCAATACTGACAAATATTGCACCTCCTTGACACTAGAAACTAAGCCAATTATTAACATCAGTCATCTGTTCATATTGTGAATAAAATCAGTAATCTTCTGCTCATGTTGTGATTAAAATCAGTCATCTTCTGTTCATATTGTGAATAAAATCAGTAATCTTCTGCTTATGTTGGGATTGAAGTCAGTCATCTTCTGTTCATATTGTAAATATAATCAGTAATCTTCTCATGTTGTGATAGGTTCATAGGTTCATAGGTAGGTACTAGGCTAGCTGCCCGAAGGCATTTATAAGCCTAGCTTTTGCCCCTTAGATTAGTTCCGTGTGCCTCTGTCCAGCAGAGCTATTGAAGTGATCCCCGGGGTAAACTTTCTGTTTCCCATCCACTCGTCAAGGTTTCACTTGAAGAGTGTCAGCAAGGAGCTCTGCCTAATGTAGACTGGAATCTTGTTCCAGAGCATGGGAAGTCTCTGGGACAGGAATCTATCCCTCCAGCACATCCTATTTATTGTTGTGGTGAGGTTTAGATCCCTGGAGCGTGTGGCTCTAGGGGATATGGTTTTCTTTAGGTGGAGCATGTCCATCAATTCTGGGTTGGACATGGCTTTGTATATCAGGCAGAGATCACCTCTGAGTAGGTGGTGTGCAACCGAGTACAGCTGGAGTTTCTTCAGTTGATCTGCATAGGGCATCTGCTTGAGGCCAGTGATCCTCTTGATGAGGTACTTTTGTGGCCTTTCCAGTTGTTGCATATGTCTTGTAAGGTACATCCCAAATGGCACATTGCACTCTATGATGGGTCTGATGAGTGATGCATAGAGGGGCCCAATGACCTCTTTTGATCTGGATGCAAACCCTTTTGTGATTAGGTGGGCCACATAGAAGGATTTTCTAACCACTTTGGCAATGTGATTATCCAAGGAGAAGTTACTATCTACTTGGGTCCCCAGATCCTTTATTACATTTTCCTGAATTTAGGGGCTACCACCTATGTGGTAGTTTGTAAGATTTTATTGGTCTGATTTGCTGTGTTGGACATATTTTCAGTCTGACATTGCCCAAAAAGGCACCGTGGTGTTGACAATGTTTTAGCTAATATTCAAAAGTCTATAGGGGAGAGGTATAGACCATCCCTGGCAAAGTAGAGTGGTCTGTTAAACATCTCCTTCAATACTGACAAATATTGCACCTCCTTGACACTAGAAACTAAGCCAATTATTAACATCAGTCATCTGTTCATATTGTGAATAAAATCAGTAATCTTCTGCTCATGTTGTGATTAAAATCAGTCATCTTCTGTTCATATTGTGAATAAAATCAGTAATCTTCTGCTTATGTTGGGATTGAAGTCAGTCATCTTCTGTTCATATTGTAAATATAATCAGTAATCTTCTCATGTTGTGATAGGTTCATAGGTTCATAGGTAGGTACTAGGCTAGCTGCCCGAAGGCATTTATAAGCCTAGCTTTTGCCCCCTTAGATTAGTTCCGTGTGCCTCTGTCCAGCAGAGCTATTGAAGTGATCCCCGGGGTAAACTTTCTGTTTCCCATCCACTCGTCAAGGTTTCACTTGAAGAGTGTCAGCAAGGAGCTCTGCCTAATGTAGACTGGAATCTTGTTCCAGAGCATGGGAAGTCTCTGGGACAGGAATCTATCCCTCCAGCACATCCTATTTATTGTTGTGGTGAGGTTTAGATCCCTGGAGCGTGTGGCTCTAGGGGATATGGTTTTCTTTAGGTGGAGCATGTCCATCAATTCTGGGTTGGACATGGCTTTGTATATCAGGCAGAGATCACCTCTGAGTAGGTGGTGTGCAACCGAGTACAGCTGGAGTTTCTTCAGTTGATCTGCATAGGGCATCTGCTTGAGGCCAGTGATCCTCTTGATGAGGTACTTTTGTGGCCTTTCCAGTTGTTGCATATGTCTTGTAAGGTACATCCCAAATGGCACATTGCACTCTATGATGGGTCTGATGAGTGATGCATAGAGGGGCCCAATGACCTCTTTTGATCTGGATGCAAACCCTTTTGTGATTAGGTGGGCCACATAGAAGGATTTTCTAACCACTTTGGCAATGTGATTATCAAAGGAGAGGTTACTATCTACTTGGGTCCCCAGATCCTTTATTACATTTTCCGAATTTAGGGGGCTACCACCTATGTGGTAGTTTGTGGGTACTTTGTTTTTTCTGAAGGGGATGACTATGCACTTTTTGGCATTTAGCTTGAGGCCATGGTTTTGACACCAGGTATCTGTCTCAGTGAGACCCTTTTGGAGGGTGTCTGTGTCAGCCGGAGAGTCAATTATAGCCCCTAGTTTGCAGTTGTCTGTGAACTTGGTCAACCATAGTCCTCCTGTGCTTGCCTGTACCTCTGAGAAGTATATGCCGAACAGGAGGATTCCTAGGACTGAGCCCTGGAAAATGCCACTTGTAACCAGATTAGAGTCAGACCTAGCTCCAGCAACTCTTACCATGTGGGTTCTGTCAGTGAGCCAGTTGGCAACCCATCTCGTGACGTAGGGGTTTATGTTCAGGCTGGTGAGCTTGTCTATAATACCTGAGTGGGGAATGGTGTTGAAGGCCTTTGTGAGGTCTAGGTAAGCTGTGTGGACCACCTTTCCCTCATCTATAGCCTTGGTAACTGTCTCCAAGAAGTCCACCAGGTTTAGGAGGCATGATCTGCCCTTAACAAAGCCGAACTGGGTAGGGTCCAGTGTTTGGAGGTTTCCAATGTCTCCGTTAATGAGATCCATGATAATGCACTCCATAGCTTTGCAGACCAAGCTAGTCAGGCTTATAGGGAGATAGTTCCCGGGGTCTGTTGTGGCTCCACCTTTGTGGAGTGGAATAACCGTTGCTGTGTGCCACTCTGTGGGCATGTAGCCTGTGGAGAGGCTGAGTTTAAACAGTGTGTTTAGGTGAGAGGTTAGTTCATCTTTGAACTTGTGTAGGATGCAGCCTGGGACACCATCCGGTCCCATTGATGCAGTGTTTTTGGCTTTGGAGAGGGCTGTTTTAACCTGAGTGTCTGTGATTTCAGGGGCATTACATTCTTCTGGTATAGGTATGGGCCCTTTTGGGGGTGAGAGTGGAATGAAGTTTGCACTGAACCTTTCTGCCAGGATGCTGGCTATATCAGTCGGTTCTGTGTATTTTGTGCCATTCCGCACTAACTCCGAGCAGATCTGAGAATTGCCACTTAAATTATTGACTAGCTAAAGAATGCCTTATGGTTATCTTTGGAGTCCATGACAATTTTTCTTTTGAAGCTAGCCTTGAATGATTTTATGAGGGAACATAGTTTCTTGCTGATACTGATCAGGGGTGTCTTCCCTTCTTCGGATTTTACTCTTTTCTGTACTAGTTTCCTCCTTCAATTGTATAACTTGTTTATGGCAGGGGTCCACCAGACTGGTTTCCTTTTCTTGTAGGAGTGAGTCTTGGTTTCGTTTGGGATAGCACAATCCATGCATTCTTGTACGTGCCCGTAGAGTGCATTAGTAAAGGATTTTGCAGCTTGGACAGCGTTATCCTTTAGCATGGGGGCTTTGAAACTTCCCACCTCGGTCTTAGGTAACGTGAAGTTTACTTTTTAAAAGTTTTTCACAGTGGTTTCTTTGACTGGGGGTGGTGGCAGAATGTGGATATCCAGAGTGATTAGTTTATGGTCAGATCTAACCAGCGAGGGGTTGACCTCCGGTGTGGAACACCAGTCGCCCATGTTGGTGATGACCAGGTCCAATATGTTGTCACCTCTGGTGGGGGTGTTGACCAGTTGATCCAGGGCGTTTGAGTTTATAAATTCTAGGAAATGTTGGGCAAGGGAGTCTGTAGTTCTCCAAGTTAATGTTTGGGTAATTGAAATCACCCAATATCAGGGTGTTTGGTTGGAACTTTATGTTTCTCAGTGTTTCCAGGAATGCGTAATGGGGGTCCTGGGACATGGTGGGTGATCTGTAGCAAGCTAGAATTTGAATAGCAGTTTTGACCGTTGTTAGTTGCACGTGGATGATCTCTGAAGCATCGTGCTGTGCCACTAACCTGGAGGTGTGGGTATCCTTGATGAATAAGGATACTCCCTCGCCTTTTGTATTTTGGTCCAGGTTTTATGGCCAAAATGTGTGGTATGAGTTGTAGCCTGGTAGTACTGGGGTGCTGTCTAGAGCCTTAAACCAGATTTCTGTTACTGCACATATATCGATTTTCTCCATACTGAGGAATGCCTCGAGTGCGTGCATTTTGAGTTTTAGACTTCTGGCATTGAGTAGCATTACCCTCAGTTTTTTGTTACTTGTGCTATTTATGGCAGTGGGTTTGTCTTTTGAGCCTTGCCTAAAAATGGCACTATGGGGGTGGCAAGAGCCTTGGACAGTATTCAAAAGCCTAGGGGTGACAGGTGCAAGCCATCTCTAGTGAAGCAGCGTGGCTTGTCAAGCATGTCATCCCAGGCTGACAGACACTGGATCCCCTTTGAATGACACCAGAAGCTTAGCCAGTTGTTGAAATTGATAATCTTTTCTCTATACCATGGTATCATTCTTGGTGTGGGCAGGATGCTACTCAGGGTCAGCGTCATACCGGCCTGGGCTACGTGATCAGAGAGCTCCTCCATGTCTCTTTTCATGTAGTCCAGGGAGGTACGGCTCAGGTCATTCACACCAACATGGACAATGACAGAGTCATATTTGTACTTGTTCTGGAGTGACCTGAATGCTTATATTATGTGGCGGATCCTGGCACCCAACAGGCAGCTAACAGTAACCTTCTCCTTGTTCAGCCTAGTGAGTGAGATGTCAATGTGCCTGACTATAGAGTCACCTATTACTAGTGTGTTGGGTATGTTATTTTGCCTTAAGGGCTTTGATTATGTAACACACTGGTTTTGTGAAGTATGTGTTTCATGGTTTGTGTTGGGGGTTGGAGGTTGCTTGGATGTCTGTTTTGGAGGTCTCTGTTGCTTTTGCAGATTTTTATTTAGAGCCTCTGAGTATGTTTTCATGTATTTATGTGTGTTTTTTGCCAGTGTTGGTTTCATAGGTCTATGTGAGACTGGTGGTATAATGTAAGCAATTCCCTTCTCCTCTTAACTGCCTGGTCCATTCTTGGGTTAAAAGAGCTTAGCCTCCAGTTTGGCTGTATAATTGCATCTCTCGCATGTATTAGTGTTTGGTGGAAGGAGGAGAGGGTTGTCTGTGTACATGAGGCAATTGTAACATTGCCTCAAAATGCCCAGATTCACCAGTTGGACCAGAGAGTACACCTAAAACTGCCCTTTGGACATGCCTGGATAGGTACAGTGAACTTTTTTACTGATTGGCTGGTAAGGTCAAATAGAGAGCCTTGTCCTTCTCTACAGTATAGGGGGGTCTAGTGCTAAGGTTTATTAGTGCTTGCTATGGGTTTTGAGCAAGTGTCAGTATGAGAAGTAAATGGTTTGAGTGCTTAAGTTGTAAGTTTGTCTAGTTCCAAGGGAAAAACTGAAGAGTAGACTTTGTGGAGCCAGGAATAATTATAACCTAGCTAATCGGTGCTGCCTGGCATGCAAAACCACGCAAATGCGGGTTTTATAGCAGGGAAATGAAAGAGATAAAAATTAGCCAAAAATGGCCAATAAACTACTAATTTCTGGGCTGAAACCACTCCTCCAGGGACAGATAGGCTGCTCAAAGCTCCCTCTCTTACAGTGAACAGAGAAACTTCCTGACTGATTGAAGTCAGTCATCTTCTGTTCATATTGTGATAATGAATCATTGACCTATGTGGTACTTGAACTCACAATCCCTAGTTTTGGGGGCTCATGGCTTATCCATTTAGACCACTGGGCCCTTTCAGTTTTCACTTTCCAGATATACTCTGCCTTTCCAGTAGGGGATAACCATGTTCTAAGTTTCTATCTGCAAGCAAAAGACTACTTCCTCCATTCTCAGGTGGCAGGGCATGTCACAGCTTTTGTAGAGGTGGTGAAGCAGTCACCAACAACAACCCAGTTCACAAAGAAAACAGATTTAAACATTTAAACTTTCTCTACAAAGTTGTTTGCTCAAAAGAAGGCTAGAGACACTGCTAGCACATTTGGTAATCGCAATAAGCCAGAAGGAGTGCAAGCAAGGAGACATAAACTTTTAAATAATAAATGACCAGACTACAACTGTTTTGAGCCATTAAGCTATTACAATGCAACACCAGAGAACTCTACAGGTGGGATGAGTTCACAGCATCAGACCATCAGAAAAGATTCAATCGTTGTAAAAATCATGGCAAACCATTTCACAAGTTTCTTGTACTTCTGATCATACCATCAGTTACAGGTATATGAACTGAATATAAAGGAAACACCGAGGAATTAATTCAAGGCAGATAACCTTCTTGGTAGTGCTGTTTTTTAAACAGTACTAGGTCGCCTTACAGTAAGACGTTGTCCTGTTCGATTCTCAGCTAGAGCGTCTTCTGTGTGGCGACATGCGTGAATGGGCATGCCTTCGTTGAAGGTTGTGCTTCAGGGCTGGCAACTCGGCATGTAAAAATCTACTGCCAATCATTAGCGGACCGGAGTTCTGCTATGGCGACCCCTAACCGGGAAAAGCCGAAAGACAACTAGACCTTCACAAGAAGCTTAGACTCAACTTCACAGTTTTTATTTAAGGACTTTTTATTATTTACTTTTATATGGCAGTCACTTTGTTTTATATTACTTGAATAAGGATTTTTGAATAACACTCTGCCTACTGTTATTGTAATATATTTTACATATCAGATCATCAGGAATCGAGGGGTGGTTATTCACATGATGATTATGCTGGCATTACTCTCTTCTGTTAATGTCTAGGTGGCTTCATAAAGTTATATACAAAGTTAGTATACACTCTCATTGCATTACTCCATGTGGCTTAATAGATAATGTAAATGTAATAGTTAACTAATCTATTACCTTATTAACAGATTACTGGCCAACAATACAAGTCACCAGTTGTATGTACCAACTTTAACTAAGGAAGCATCTAGCAAGTTTTGATTTTTTGTCTTAGCAATCCCCACTTTGCACAACCCTATACCTGTTTTTTTTTAAATGTAATCCACCTTATCTGTTTATTGCCACCTTTGCAGGCACAATACATTTTTGTTTTGGTGATTGATCCTATCTTAAATCACTACCCAGTATCCTAATGGTATACCCGCATTTCTCCCCCTCACTGGTATGCATGACCTCCTCTAGCTGTCACAGTACATTTGCATCAAGTATAGCTTTATGGAGAGTTAAATTAGAATTTATTAGAGTTCCTGTTCTTCCTATCATTTTGTAGTTGGTTTAGTCTTAATGCATGTCAAACTTTGACTGGATGTGTAAGCATTTACAGTGGATAACAGGATGAGACCTACATTATTGTTCTTATATTTAAAGTTGGCTTAAAGGTAATAACATGGTTGTTTAGCAAAACATAAACATTTAAACAGGATGATCCAAATAATGGTAATACATCTTAACAATGTTTACTTAAATAATGCTGTTGCCATCTGTACTTCCATCTGTACTTGTCAAGGTGCCAGCATTTTTTCATGACTGGTATTCATACATGGAAATATCTTAGGGGAACCTAATCTGATATAATGAAATAGTTTACACCATAACAGCAATCCACAGCTCTTGACACTGCTAGATAGTATAATTCCTGTAGCTGACCACATGAATCCCTCCTCAGTATGCTGGACCTTAGTCAAATCTTAAAATTATCTGGAACATTACACATATTCAGTGTCAAGCTGGTACACCTAGATTTGACCACTTACACCACATCTACAGCCTATTGGTTAAGTAATTATTAACTAAGCAATTAATCACTGCTAAAACACACACTATATGTGTTCCAACAGTGTTAGCAGCTACACAGTTTGTCCATGCAAGACCTAACGATGCTGAAATAATTTATCTAATTTGGAATATTAAAAGTGCCTCCACAGCTATTAAAGCCCAAGAAATTTGAAAAGCCATCAAAAACACTAGGGCCCAAGTAGTGTTTCTACAAGAAACAAAAATGAAAAAAAGTGAGATACTGTGTTCCAAAAAGTGGAAGGGTGTGATGTTCAAACTCTGGGCCATTAATCAAGGAGCCTGAATCCTCACCACTGACACTGGAGAGGGACATTCACTTGGGATATAAATGAATCCACTCAGTATTTCAAG
Organism: Protopterus annectens; assembly: GCF_019279795.1. Taxonomy (NCBI): domain Eukaryota; kingdom Metazoa; phylum Chordata; order Ceratodontiformes; family Protopteridae; genus Protopterus; species Protopterus annectens. The sequence goes on along the minus strand of NC_056732.1, from coordinate 1,078,559,024 downwards.
ATGCAGATCTCTCTGCATCAAGCACAATTTCCCTTAAGAGCACACAGGAAACACAGTCAGCCCGGGGTCTGCATTTCTCTATCTGTCTCCCTCCAAGTCCCCAGTAAGACTCTCCACAGGCACAACTTCAGAGTTAAGTCCTCAGCTGAGTGCCCTAGCCAAGTCCTCCATCACTCTGTGAAACCAGTGCTGCGTGTCCCTGCTCCAAGTAGCTGACACACACACACACACACATGCACACTTTGAGATTTGATTTACACATGCACACACACACACACACACACACACACACACACACACACACACACACACACACACACACACACACACACACACACACACACACACACACACACACACACATTTCTGGGAAAGGCTGGCACAGATTTACTAGGTATGGCTCCTTTTGCCCCGACTATAAGGTAGTTATCACTGTCACCAGGCACTACAAAGCCAGCTACCTAAGGTTCTTGCAAGGGTACCCACTTATACTGAGTGAAACTTAATATTAATACAAATGGTAATGTTGACCAAACATCCAGGCTTTCTAGAGTGGCCACAGGTATCACCAAATAAGTATATGCAAGTACTCTCAAAGCTTAAATACTTTCTAAAAAGGACCAGCCACAATGGAACGTTTAAATATATTTAATAATAAATAATAAAAGAACATGAAATACTAAATATCTATTTACAGTAAACACCCAAGTTTTAGTCACAGTGAATATTAAAAATAACACAGATGGAAAGTTCCACGCAGTTATAAAAAAACAGTATTTAGCTAGTCTTACTATCCATTGCTGATTAACTAAAAGAATGACTGTTCCTACTTACTGAATAGAGCAAGGCAAGATAATGTGGGTGAGTAGTCCTTATTATCAGATCCAAGACAGAATACATAATCCTGCTGAGACTTCAGTCTTCTCTAATATTAAAACATTATTTCTGTACAGAATAACATCACATTTATTTTTTATTTTTATTTTATTTATCATTTGTTGACCGGGAATGTCCGACTAGGTTCCACAGAGCCTGTTTTTTCAGCAAAATGGCCCGGAAATGCTCCAGGATGCATGTCTTTGGGATGTGGGAGGAAGGAAACCGGAACAGGAAACCCACACACAAGAACAGGGAGAACATGCAAGAGCTCAAACCCCAGCCGAAAATGAACTGAGAACTGAACCCTCTTGCCTCTTGCTGTGAGGCGTAAACACCACCCCTCTGCACCCCACATACATCTGGTCATCTGACTCTGTTTCCCATGCTGTCACTAACACTAAAAGCTACCAGGGTTTATAACCTATGTGCCACAATACACACAGATAGAGCTTTGCTCAGATGTGGTACAGCTGCTGGAAGTCATGAAACCATAAAACAATTTCACTCTTCCTACAACTATTCTCTAGCACAGACATTGTGTCTCTGGCTCTATTAAAAATGTGGGATAACATCCTTATGGCTTAACCCATAAAGTAATTTAATTTCAACAATATTTTACAAAGTTCCAGCTAGGTGTGCTTTCATATGTTACAAATCCACTGCCCTATTTTTCCTGACATGGCTAGCAATGCCTCCTATCGTCACAAAGGGGATGAATTTCTTTTCTTGTGCATCACTGTGTAAGTGAAGAGTAACAATTTATAAAACATTCCCTAACCTGGACAGCAGTATCTGCATTTAAACATAACCATGGGCAGTGGTTAGTAACCATAGTAGCCATAGTCACTGCATCTAATCAATACATAATACTGGTCAATTATTACAGATCAACTAAACATGATGAAACACCATTGGTCAATCTCAAGCAAGCAATTAATTATTTACATTCACCTAAAAGACAACTTATAATGGGAAAACACTTTAATATTGTTCCCAGTTTATGGCTTGACCAGCTCCCTGTGGGGGAAATTAGACTACCCATAGTTACTGAGGAGTTCTAATGCTTATTTTACGAATATTATCACTGCCATCTGGCACACATTAAATCTACATTGAAATTATACTTATTACATGATGGATAAAGGCATAGGTGGTTAACAAACAGATCAAATGTCAATACTATCCTAAAGACATTTATATTCTCTACAATTCTATCCAGCCTTGCCATGATAACTCAATGGGTTAGAGATTACTCTTCCTCTTTTCAATGTTGAGAGTGGAAATTTGACCCATTAATCCTTAAATACACAGCTAGAATTACTATGCGAACTTACTCACTGGTAAATTATTGGTCTAAATATTCACCTTCATCTTTAATATATTTGTCATGTGGGAACTGTTTAAATTAGAAATCATCATGTGATTCTCCATGGCAAGACCAAAACAAAAGATTCTAGATAATTAGATAGAAACTTTCAACACAAGCTGCTCTGATTAGAGACAGAGTTTAAAAGCAAGATGTGTATAAGTTGTAATGAAATCATGAGTTTTAAACATAAAACCAAGCAAATGAATTTTAAAGCAATTGGCAATAAATTGGAGAAATACAAGCTGTTTTATTGAGCTGAAAATTTAAGTTCTCAGAAACATTTATCAAACAGATGTAGGAGGTGTGCTGGGAAAATATTCATCCTTGTAATTAGGGAAGACAAGGGGACACATATGTGGGTACCCTAGTGATTAATAAATTAGTCACAAAGAAATACTTCCACATAGCCCAAAGTAGGCAGCCTTGAGTGATGATTTCTTTTAAAGCTTACTTTCTTCTGTTACTGTACCTAATGTCTCCCAGTGGAAGCCGATTTTTAGGTTGGATGATTACAATCAAAGCAACTGGGAAAACTATAGGCAACTTACCTTCCAGCAAAGCTTCAGGGCTAGATGGACTCCCAGCCAATATTTGTAAGTACTATAAGAGAGAGTTGATAAAGCCACTGTTGATTTTATTCTTGACGGCGTACAAGTTAAAAGCTTTCTTCGTGATATCACTTAGGCAAAGGTCATCATGTTTCTCCAATCAAACACCACCAGTACCAAGTAATTCTTGTATAATAAAACTATTATAATCACATTTTTTGCCAACATATTAGGCTTACAACTTGAAGAAAGTTATTCCTCATCTAGTTCGCAATAGCAGCTTGGTTTTATCAAAGACAGAATGGGCAGGTTATGGCTAAACACACAAACATAATCTGGTGCATACTAGTTGACTTTAATTTGATGTTCTTCCCTGTGTGTTTTATAGAACGGTACCAGCCTTTGGCATGCCCAAATAATTTATCTGTTTCAGGTACTGTAAACCAGTCTTTCAGCTCATATTTTCTGCAATGGTATGCCATTTCCTTCTCATTACTTTAAGCTGAGTTAAATACGATTTATCAGACACTTACCACATGTCACCGTCACATCTGATATAAAGAAAGTACAACTCTCTCTCTCTCTCTCTCTATATATATATATATATATATATATATATATATATATATATATATGTGTGTGTGTGTGTGTGTGTGTGTGTGTGTGTGTGTGTGTGTGTGTGTGATTTCATCTGGGATAGTACAGATACCGCAATTTGTAGAAAAAAGACTTTACATGACACTCACAAGGTGTGGGGTGATTGGTCTTCGCAGTTTATATAATAATGGTCTTGCATTCCATTGGATGGAATTTTTAGGGCATGAAGTCAGCAGCCCATCTGGATGGATTTTTAAACTAGAATTAAATAAACCTGAGAATACAGTCAATGATATACCACATGGACCCATGTGTTATGGAAACTTAATATAACACATTTCTAAATAAGAACAGAGGGCAAGAACATCCCTTATCAACTTTTACTTACATGTAACAGCCATTCATTAAGGGTGGACCATAAAACAATATGATGGAAAATTAAGATTTCAGTAGGAATCTTATATATAAAGGGTATATGGGAAGTAACTTTTCAGACAATGTATGCTTTCTGTTAATTAAATGGGAAATTTACAAATTGTCAGCCAAATGACAATATTTACTGCTAAAGTCCTAAATTATAGAGCATATTATGATACACACTATGTTTTCCAAATGATCTATGAGTCAAAACACTCACATATTAACAAGCTAATCAGCACTGGGTCCACTAGTGTCAAATTTTAGACCTCTACTTTTTTTGCTAGAGGATCCCAACTCTACTATTACTTGTATATAAGTAAATGGAATTATATGTTTGAGCAGGCTATTGAAGTAAAGGCACTGGAAAATGTTTAATGTTAATACAGATGGCCACAACTATCTCAGTATGCATTTGCTAATCTCATTTTTGGGTGACATTACACCCCATGCAACTTCAACCATTAATACATGTTGGCATTGTAGTACGAACAATGCAAAATGCTTTTCATCTCATATGAATCTGACAGACAGTTAAGAAATATTGAGAAACTGCTGTTAATGGTATAATATGTAGAACTAATACTCTGGTACCAAAATTAGACCCTAGCACATTTTGGTTATTTGGAATACATACATCAATTCAATTGTATGTTACTGATTACGTTTGATAAGGTTAGTGATAACTACATTACTGAGTATTTTGTACAAAAGAAAATGAAAGTGCTGCCCTGACACATGGACCTATCTTTTACATAAACTCATTTATAATCTTAAACTTGGCATAGTACGTATCTGTAAATAATGTGAAACATACCTGCCTGGACTATATGAAGGGAGACATGATGGAGCTCTCAGAATATGTGTCTTTGGCAGGTATGAACCCAGCCTTTGGTGTCATTCAAAGGGGGTATTATATATATATATATATATATATATATATATATATATATATATATATATATATATATATATATATATATATATATATATATATATATATATATATATATATACACACACACACACACACACACACGCACACACACACACACACACACACACACACACACACACACACACACACACACACACACACACACACACACACAAGGATGTCTTGCACCTCTCCCTCCAAAATTTTTGTATATTAGCTAAATATTTGCTCACTGAACAGTGCCTTTTTTAGTCAATGCAGTTTTCTAAAGCTTCCATTACAACTAAACAAAATCTGGGTAAAATTAAGATCTAGCTGTGCAATGCTTGAAGCTTTAACAAAAAAATTCACCATCTACAAACACTCCTTACCCTGAAGAAACATTGATATATACATCACTACAGAGGTCTGGTTCATGACTATTGTAAGTGCTCAGTCAGTGCAGTGTTTCAGTGCAGATCACATATTCAGACACTACATTAGACAAAGGCACTAACTGTGGATGTATTTTCATATTCTTAAAAAGCACTTTATCTCCAGACTCATTCCACAAGCTAGCGGCCAGGAAACGTCCACTTTACTATTAACAAAGCCTCTTATATCATAGCAAACTATAGGACCCTTCCATGTCCCCCTCAACACATACCTTCTATCTAACTAGTATGGAGTCCCTATGTTTTAAGTCAAATACTATTCTCCTAGGAGATTTCAACTACCCCTGCATAAACTGGGAGAATTATACATCCTCAACCATGTTTGCCCAGACATTTCTGGATTTCATCGATGCAAACCACTTGGACCAGTTAATCCACACTTCAAGTAGGGTGACACATTTCTGTACTTTGTCTTGACCAATATGGGGCAGTTTTGTTCCATACCAATTGTAACTTCTTCCTTGTTGAAATCAGATCGCAAGTCATCACATTCACCATAAGACTGAACTTGAGCATCTTCCGATACTTTGGAATTTAGAGATCATACAAAGGCTAATGCACAAAAACTGAATGATGACCTAGCTAAATTGAAAAGTCCCTTCCATCTTTATGATCTCACTGTTTATGCAGAATCCTTCACTGCCAAATTCTATGCACATTTAAATACCTGCACAGATGCTTCTCTCCCCTTAGAAACAAATACAAAGCCAAATTCAAAAATAAACCCCTATGATAGAACCAAAATATAAACAGGTTCTATAACAAAGTAAAAAAAAATGCATGAAAATATAAATCTAACTCTCAAGATATCAAAAACACTCTTGCTAAAAAAAACAAACACCTCTGGACTATGTTCAAATAAACCAAAGCCAGATATGAGGTAAAAATACCCAACCAGGTGAAAGATAACTACAGAGTTATGCTTAATTATGTTTAAAATCTCAGAAACAGTGCCCAGCACTGCAAAGAGATACTAGCAGATGATATCATATACTTGGACCCAGAGAACATAGCCATTCTATTTGCAAATTTAGCTCATACGTCATCTCCCCCTCCCTTTTAATATCCTCAGATCACATATCAAAACCGGCACTCTCCTCAAATCTCACAAGAACAAGTTCTCAAGGTACTATCAAAGGATAAGAACCCTACATCTGTAGGGCCAGATAACACACCAGACTGCCTGATGGTCAGCCTGAAACATGACTTGTCTAATACCCCACAAATGCTATTCAAAATAAACCTCAGGCTTCATGCTGGATGAATGGAGAACAGCAACAGTCATTCCCTTGCATGAAGGTGTGGCTTCAACAGACTCAGGTATTTATAGACCCATAGGCATGACCAGTCTCATTTGTAAGGCTATGGAAAAGATCATTACATAAGGTTGCAGGTAACATATAGACTTTTGACCCAACCCAGTTCAGATTCATCATAGGCAGTTCCTGTTAACATAACCTGGTCGACTTCTTAAAAAAATTTGCTGAAGCAATCAATGAGGGGAAAACAGTGTATGCTGCATATCTAGACCTTGCAAAAGCATTTGACACTATAGCACACTTGGGTACCATAGATAAAGTCTCCCAACTAAATGTCAGACCTTATGTAATTTGCTGAATAGCAAACTGTTTCACAAATACAACCCAAGAAGTTAGGGTAGGTAGTTCTATCTCCTCCAAAAGACCTGTCACTAGCAGTGTACACCAGGGTTCAGAAACTGGGCCACTCTTCTTTGGCATTTTCTCTTTTTAGAGGTCAAAGCTAATGTTAAGGGTTTGTGGCTGAACAAGTCTGTAGATTACTGCAAACTTGGTGCCCGCAAAAACTCCTCAGAGTACACCAAAATCCTCCAAGATGCCCTGTTCTGAGCAAATAGCTGTGGTAAAGCCGTGGACTAAAACTAAATGCCAAGAAGTGTATAATTGTATTCTTCATCAAGCATGAATCCCCTTGTAACTATCACATTGACAACACACTCATGAAATGTGATCATGTAGTTAGGAATCTGGAAATGTATGTCAACAACGAACTTTCCTTTGATCATCACATTTCCACTGTTGTAAGGAAGTCCATTTTCACTGCACAGCTTATATCTAAGAATATTGCATCCAGGTCCAGGGATGTAATTCTTCCACTGTAATTGGCACTCATTAGGCTGATTGATGAGAATCCTCTTTCTGTATGTACCTGTCAAAAACGTGTAACAAGTAGAACGACGATAACTGGCTCAAAGTCTTGTACCTTTTCGCGGTATCATACAGGCTACTGACAGGCAACCTCTGCTTCATGTACTTTAACAAAATCTATACTGCCAGACCTATTATACATTCACAAGTTCAATGGTATCATAAACACCCACTCAAGGGACCTCGATCTCTTTTGCAAAATAAATAGAACATGTTGAAAGGACAGACATGTAATACAGAGACTGCTGCTTCTATGGAACTGTCCTCCACACCACATAAAGAAAAGTACTTTTTTTCTCTATTCAAAAGTATTTTTTTCTCTATTCAAAAGTAATCTGGTCAATGGGTAGACAATCACAAATTCACCTCTGGTTTAGCACCCATATTCCCCAGAAACAGGAAATGTAAATGCCTCAACGTATTCTTATTTGGCTCAACAACATAATCAATCCATTTTTCCCATTTTCAACATGAGGTCAGAGTGTTGTCAGCTGTCATCATATCTATCTCTCTCTCTCAAGTGAGTGCCACTCTTCTGTCTTCTTCGACAGTCATACCTGACTGTCACAGGTTTTCTCTCACACAATCCATCCATTTCTTTGCTGGATGCCGATGTTTTCTTGTGCCTTCATCCTGCCTGCCCCAAAATCTTCTTCAACAGATTGTCTTCTGCTTTTCTTCACATGTGCCAGAACTATCATTATCTGTTTCCTTTTACCTTCTCTGCAGTTGGAGTTTCTTTGGATTTTGGTCTGATGTCTTTCATCTGTCCCTCAGTGTGCATTCTACTACCCTTCTCAGGCTTGTCATCTCCATCACCTCTGGCCTTCTTATCTGCTCTGCCTTTACTAGAAAACCAAAAGCATCAAGAATAGGAGTTGTACTGTTTCAGTTAATGTTTTTAGAATACTGACAAATTACAGCAGTTAACAATATGCTGCAATACTTGTCTAAAACACAGAACAAGGCACTGAAATACAAATGCTGAAAATGTGGTACTCTGAAGATTGCCACATTTACAGAAAAAGTGCCACTTCTCATTGAAATGAACCACACTTTTCATTGTGAAATTCATGTCTCATAAGGATTGCTATTCAAATTCTGCAAGGTCATTGTGTCAAACCAGTTATGTAATAAAATAATGTAGAAAACTCATGATGCATACCTGGTATAGTTAAACACAAGGAGCGAACATGTGACAATATTTTGGCTTTGCATGTCTGACCAAACTTCATTGATGGTAAAAAGCTATCATATTTGCAATACGGTTTACAGGAGTAATACCACAGCTACTATGATTTATCATGAAATACTAGACATTTCAGGGACAGATAGTGCTTCGTCTTGCTCAAATAATATTCACAGTATCCAGAGCTATCACATTACATGATTCATCTTTACAATCTGTCAATATGCTGTTGAAAGCAATTTTTTTCTTGTCATAGAATTCCTGATACTCTTGTATTTACTAATGATCCACATTATGTCTGCCAAGAATTTCATTTACACATTCATTTTCCTAAAAGCGGTGAGGTCAACTCTATAACTTCTTCTCCAAGGTGTTCTCAGTCTAAGGGAAAAATGAAGAGAGAAAATGTTATACAAACCATCAGAACCATGATGAAAAATTGTATTGCCAACTCAAGGAAGGCTCATTATATATTTCTTCTCAAGTAAAGGCATATTCTTGTACCAATCAGTTGGGTTATCACCTGTTCAGCTTTTGATGGGGAGTAGAATGAGGGAAAACCTGCTCATTACTGCCACAACAAAAGAAAGTACCAAAGTGAAATACTGACAAACAAATCTGTTGAAACAAAATGCATGCTATGACAGATCAGCTAAACTCCTGTCTAATTTGAAACCTACAGACGTAGTCAGAATTCAGAATCATTTTAACAAGTACACAGGAAAGCAAAACAGTGTGTGTGTGTGTGTGTGTGTGTGTGTGTGTGTGTGTATAAAAACATATATGTCATATATGTATTATGTGCACAACACAGACACAGACATACACGCACACACACAGACACACACACACAGAAAGACACACACACACACACACACACACACACACACACACACACACACACACACACACACACACACACACACACACACACACACACACACAAGCCTCAAGTGGGGGGTTGTAATGGGCAAAGTAGTACTGCTTTCATCTTCAGTGGTTATTGTGTTTTATTTCTGTTAGTAAGGGGAATGGATGCATCCAGACCTCTCTTGTGTATTTTATATTACCATTAAATCTGAATGCTTTCCCTGCTAGTCTTGAACTTCTTGAACTCAGCTTTGTGAGCTACAGGTCTGTATGCCTTGTGGTTCGGCATTGGGGAATTTGGTTTGTGAATCGTGTTGATGCTGGCTATGGGTTACTGAGCAGCAAACTGCTTACAGCCTGTGCCTCAAATTTTATGACCTGATATACTGTATCTATTGTGCAGTATGAAAAACATTCCGACAATGTTGGTCACATATATCAGTTGTATGTTCCTTAATTTCTGCCATCTTGATATACCAATCATTGTTTGGCATCAGAATATATCAGAAATAAGTCATTTCATCTTTTGTTTCTAAAATAGTTTAACTGCAGGACGTAATTAATTTGTCTGACTACTGGAGATTGTTGGTCCAGAAATTCAGTATGTTCATAATTGTGAGTGAAATATCTGAAAACACTGAAAAGGTGGAATAGGATTCATATCTGCATGTTACAGATGAAGAAATTCTGAAGCGTCTGCCATTTATTTGCCATTTGATATTCATGAGGATACATGGTTCCACAACTATCTGATGATTGCGTATGTTAGTGAATTAAATAACTAAGGCAAAGATCGTGTATTTGTTAAACTGCATAATTCATTCCCATGAAAAAGAATATTATGACATCAAAATAGTGTGAAATTGGCCAGATTATTGACAAAATAGGGATGTAACATTAAATAATGTAACTTGTGTATGCAAGGTGAGTGAAATTAAATCAATTCAATTGTAAGAGCTCACTGAAGAATTTGATGTACGTAGTGTGGCTTGTGAGAGGGATATGCCCAATATGAACAAAAAATAATAAAACTGTGTAAAGCCAGTTTGATATGTTTGTATGAGAAGAAAGAGAATGATGAAGCACACCAAACCTTATACTACACATGTGCCCACAAGCATGATAAATACAATATTACAGCAAAATAATTAATTTTACATAAGAATACAAAATTAATTACATTAACTTACAGTCAATATGATTGCATGCTTAGGAACATCATCAAGAAAATGAGTTATTTGTATGTACAATTTCTACTAAGAATGTACATAATTTGAATAATGTATAAGAAAAAAGTACATAAAAGACATGACAGACTGAACTGGAAATTTCAAAGAAAAGCTTAGACTTAATAAATGAAGTGTGGCATTCAACAAAGGGAAGACTCTGAAGCAGTCATTGTTTAAATTGCTTGTGTGCTATGGTCATCATACAAAATCAAAAGGTCAGAAATTGTGTATATGTGAATATCAGAATTAAAAAAATGCAAGATTCAGTTCCAGAGAGTTGATATTGTGAATGCACCTTCTATATTGCATCATTTGATTTATTGAAGGTCTGAGATAAGTCGCAATGTGAATGTAGTTAAAGTAAGCATCAGAAAATGTTCAGTCTGGCCTAAATTGTTTTGAAGGATTTTATTGTATTCAGACGGAGCCTACAGTGGAGCTTATGGCACATGCTCCAAGAAAAGTTCCAGTTGCTATCCACTTTAAAATCAAAAAGATATTAATGCTCATGGAGTAAAAGTGCCTAAGCAGCCACACCAGCATGACCATTGTTGTGAAACCAGATTGCATTCATATTTATACAGATCCCACAAGACCTTGATAATGTTGTGAAAAAACAGCATTATGTATTTCATATACCTGTAGAAGCAGTGTCTGCCATACTAGGAGCAAAGCATTTGTCTGTGCTTGATGCATATCAGGGTTTTGGCAAATAAGGTTTAATTAGGAAAATTTCAAGCTCCATATTTTAATTCACATTTGGGATGGTACAGATTTCCAAAACTTGTATATAGTATTTTTTACATCTCCTGAGGTGCTTCAGAGAGTTGCTGCAGAGATAATCAAAGAGTTTGATGGGGTTGCTAAATAGAATTGATGACCTACAAACCTGGTGATAGACCAGAGAAGGGTACTGTGTATGACTTAGAGATTGAGACAGAATAACTTCAGGGTGAACATACATAAATATAAATTCAGGGTTACATTGCTGACATATTTATTTATTTATGTTTTGCTGGTCAGATTAGTCCCACAATGATAGTGGTCTACTTCCAAGCGATACCTGAAGATGCATTCAAATAAAACAGTTGAAATTTGGCTAGGACAGTTGTGAAAGTTATATGTATTATTGCTTCAACATAAACACACATATATAAATATGCTGTATTTTAATAAAGCACCTTTTTTTTAGCAAATTCCCTAGGATCATTTGCATCCACCTCAGCTCCCACAAATTATGGCATTGCAGGAGTGCAAGCCCTTTGTATGCTGCACTGCAGTGTCAGAAATGGAAAAAGAAATCAAAGCATATGGTGTGAGAAGAGAACTCACAACCCCCTGATTTTACAGCATCAAAGCCAAGTGTGCTAGCTGTTAAGTCACTGTCACTTTAGTTTGCATCATATCTTAATATCAGATGGCTTGATGGATAAACAGTGAGAAAGTAAGAGTCACAGTTCCTTAACTAAAGCATAAACAAGATGTCATGAGATTTCTTGGAATAATGACGTATCTTTCCATTAAGGAAATTCTTTGAAATAAATATGCAATGTTACTGGAGTATGGAGCAAGAAAGAATTTTTGAAATGCTTAAATGGTAACATCTGCACCCACAATAAAGAATTTTGATGCAAATTAGTTATGTTACAGGTTCTGCAAGAAAGTAAAACAAGTTGCTTGTGAGTCAGAAAACTTTTACAAAATGATAGAGAGTAAAAGTTCAGGTTAAAATTGAGCTGACAGTCAAAAAATAGGGATATGAAAAGTTCCATGAGCATATATATGGGAATTCCATGTTGGTGGAGCAAACCGTATATCATAGTACAATATATTTAAGAACTCCTTAAACAGGATACCACCAAAACTGAAAAGAATGTTGTTGAGATTGCAGAGTTATGCCTTCATTATGAAGTATAATCAGGAAATGAAGTGATACAGTAGATATGCTGAGTCACTAATATTTACCAGAGCAACAAAATGATTTGCATGGAGAAGAAATGGAAGTAAAATAGATAATTCCATAGTTATGTATAATGAAAGAGATGTTGTAATCATTTTATTTCAACAGCATCTCAGTGATAATGAAGAGATGAGACTACTTCAGGGTGCAACGTAGGAGGACTGGCCAGAGCATATATCTGCATACAACGAAAAAAAAAAAACTCCTTAATTTTCATTAAGAATGAAAAAAGATAAGAGCTGATAGTTAAGAGAAATTAAAATAGTAGTGCCTAATCAGTTAAGGAATGAAATGTTAGCAAGACTGCTAGCAACATTTAGAAGTTGAGAAGTTTAGCTAGTGCAAAGGATTAGGGCTACGAGCTGTCAATAAGCTGCTTCTTGCAGTCTGGGGTTTGATTCCCTCACCCTCCATTTGCCTATTGTCTGACAAATGAAAGCATGACACTTATACTAGTGGACTTATTAACAGGTTTAATACTAAGAAAGTGTGGGTAATATGTTAGAATTGATAGATATGTCATTATAAGTTGGGCAAGATGTTTTGTATGTAGTGTATTAATGACACTCCAAGAGACAAAATGCTTTCTTATTCCACACCAGGAAGATCATGCATAGGATCATAGGATCAGAGGAGGTTACTAGGCCTTTTAAAACCTAACCATTCATGCTCCGGTTTTCCCAATTATCAGTGTCCATGGGCTACAACAGTGTTGGTATATGCCTGTGCCTTAGGCATATTAAGACTGAAACAAAACTGTTTCACTTTTGTGACTGTTCATTATATGTGTAGACTATTATCTAAAGTTTCTTACAGTCATAAAATTAATGGACACCATGGGTGTCAGTGCTGTCACTGAAATTAAATTTTATTTTTGAAAGACAGAATACTTGATGTAGAGCTCTCATATAATTCTACACAGATGACAAATGTGGAACTCAAAAGATTCCCAAAGCAATACGAACTTCAGCATCTGACCTGTAACACGCATGATCCATTACCCATTCATCAGGTCAAGAAGACAGTTTAGACTTTGGAAAACTTTATGAAGAAAATTCACTGAAGAAAGCTCAGAGCAATAAGAGTAACTTTTCTATTGCAGGACCAATATAATTAGCAAATAAGTAGAGCAGTGGACACAAGGTGCAGGGTTTGATTCTCACATGGGGTAATTGGCTAGGCTCAAAATCCCACAAAAGCAGTTAGCCCAGTACTAATCTATGAACCTTATGCACATAGCACTCAATATTCATAAAGAGAAAACTGCATGCATATATTTCTTTTCTTTTAACTTGTCTGGAGCATTTGTCCCTAGGCCTCTGCTGAAAATTGGCTTGTTTCAAGTCAGACTTTCCTGGTAAACAAATGTTAAATAAATAAATAAATAAATAAATAAATAAATATTATTTACATTTTTATACAGAAAACAAACACAAACACATGTAAAATAAGTATTTACACAATTGTCTACCTTGATTATTGTTATATCTATTACTAATATTTATTAAACATTAACATTTATTAAGCAGCCATAAAGATAATAGAACGTATATTAATATTTCTCTATTAATGAGTTCAATTTTATTCAGTAATTATACTCTGCAGTTATTTTATTTTTTTCATCTTAAATATAGACATTTTTATAACACATAGAAGTGAGAGTATCTATAAATCCTATAAATGAAGACATAATTTCATGTTTCCAGTACTTTGAAGACATTTTCCTAGCTATTGTAAACAAGCTTCAAATAAGTGAGAATGGAAACTTGTGTACACATCTGGAATTTGAGAATTAAACAACACCAATGATTTAGTTAATATCAATTTATCATAGGTTCATAGGTTCATAGGTAGGTACTAAGCTATCTGCCCGAAGGCATTTATAAGCCTAGCCAGAATGTGTTGGCTTTTGCCACCCACTTAGATTAGTTCCCTGTGCCTCTGTCCAGCAGAGCCACTGAAGTGATCCCCAGGGTAAACTTTTTGTTTCCCATCCACTCGTCAAGGTTTCTTTTGAAGAGTGTTAGCACGGGGCTCTGCCTAATGAGGATTGGAATCTTGTTCCAAAGCACGGGAAGTCTCTGGGACAGGAATCTATCCCTCCAGCACGTCCTATTTATTGTTGTGGTGAGGTTTAGATCCCTAGAGCGTGTGGCTCGAGGGGATAAGGTTTTTGTTTGGTGGAGCATGTCCATCAATTCTGGGTTGGACATGGCCTTGTATGTCAGGCAGAGATCACCTCTGAGTAGGCGGTATGCAACCGAGTACAGCTGGAGTTTCTTCCGTCGAGCTGCGCAGGGCATCTGTTTGAGGCCAAAGATCCTCTTGGTGAGGTACTTCTTTCTGTCCAGGCATCAGACTTTGATGCCTGCAGGAAACATTGCACTTTTTCTCAAAAAAGTAGTAGAACTTTGTAGTCATACACTATATGCTGCCGATTTACTTTAATTAAGGATTTTCACCTTCAGCAACCATTGCCTTCCCTTTTGTGTATAATTTCAATTATATGTGGCATGGTAAATTATTTATGTTGTTAATTAACAAGGCTGTAATTTTATTCTGATTGAACTTTAGAAATTATATCAGTTCAAAAGGTGTTAATGAGTTTCTTATATTTATTCATAAAGAATCTAAGTTACCTAGAGTTATCAGCATAGTGTCAGCAAATAACTGAATTCTGGAAGTATTTTAACCACTTATTTTAAATCCTACTATATCATTGCTAAGTTTTATGTAATTGGCTAGAGGCTTAATAGCCAAATCATATAATAAAGGAAACAATGAACAATCATGTTTCATGCCCTTGGTTGTTTTATTGTCTAAGAAGTAAAATATCATATTTTTAACATGTAAGAATCAATTAAGGTAAAGATGATTAATTTGAGATATATAATTAGTTTGAAACCTATTAATTTATAATACTTTAGCCTAATGAGGCCAGTTTACTGAATTGAAGTCTTTATCTAGATCCAGGCTAATT
>NC_056732.1:1078485929-1078535929 GCF_019279795.1 Protopterus annectens | reverse complement strand
ATGTCAGAATTAACTCATGACTTATTTGTGCAATATATGTATGTATATACACATATACCCCCCCACACACACACACACACACACGCACACACACACACACACACACACACACACACACACACACACACACATACATGATTCTGCCCAATACTATGCATCAGCATCACACATTTCAGTTGACCAATGTACATAAATCAACAGTAAGTAGGTCAATGTTGGCATCACTTGCGCAAATATAACAGCAAGCTATAATTAACTATCTAGTATGACTGATTTACTATGACTAATACAAGAAATGCAATGAGAGTCAAGAACTACACAATCAATCATTTACAAGTGATCAGAAAAAATAAATGTAAAAAAAAAATATTTCTCCTACAATATACCCTAAGTCACAAAGCAATGTGCAATGGGCAGGGCACAGTCATCATCATTTGCACAACTTTGTGGGGGATACAGGAGGGCCAGCCTAACACTAAAAAAAAGAGTGTGTGGGAAACATGTCTTTCAGTAATTATACAATTGTTAGGGCCAGTAGCAAGAGATTATCAGTCAGCAGTAATGTTTATATAAAATGTGTGTGTGTGTGTGTTTGTGTGTGTGTGTGTGTGTGTGTGTGTGTGTGTGTGTGTGTGTGTGTGTGTGTGTGTGTGTGTGTGTGTGTGTGTGTTGGTATGGGCAAGATGATTTTTAAAATGTGTGAGTCTGCATAAACACAATCAAAGCACTAATGCTAATACTACATCCTGGCATCTTGTACAGGTGTGACCATGCATGGTACAGTAGTTAGGTCACTGCTGTCACCCCTGACCATGAGAATTACCTCTGTCTTGGCTAGAAGTAGGGGTGTTACCTGAATGTGAATGATGTCTGCTGGATGAGCTCTCATCATGACTATGTCCATAAACACATAATATACCACATCTGGATGTGGACACCTCAATCATTGATTAAGCAGCGGAAGTAGTGCCACTGTAGGAGCAGGATCTGGCATGGCCATGACAGCTAACATCTGATGATCTAGCAATTCTCTGGTCATGTAGATGCTGACCCTCCCCAGCAAACATTTCATTATAGACAGTGTCCTATCCAGTGTGCCATTCATCCTGTCCAAGGAGTCACCCACATGGGAATGCCAAATTTAGTACTCTCGATATGTCTTCAGAGGCCTTGGTGGAATATGCCTGTGAATCCATCATGGCCCAATGCATATGTTGTATGGCACCTACTGACACACCAACATCAGGAGGAAGGTGGACAACAGGAACTCACCTCTACAAACACTCCTGTGGGGTTTGCCACCCTCATGATGGCAACTGGAAAAGACTCAGCCAGCTCTGCAGCTGGAATAACCATACTACCCTGGTCAACCATGTCACTCTCAACCTGTCCTATCTCTGATGGCTCCATGTCATAGGTCAGTGTAGGCATACTGACTGTGTCCAGAATATGAGCAGGGGATGTGGGACCCACAACCTCAGTGTTAGACTGACCCTCTGCATCCATAGACTGTGCCTCTTCATCACTGCCATCATCATCAGTGGATTACAATACTCCGACATCAGGCAGTATGAGTTCTGCAAGCTCACCTATGATACCAATGATAACAACTATTGAACATAACAAAAAGAGAAATAGAATAAAAACGGATCAAATGTATGTTATGTAAAAATTAATTAAAGCAATATTATATGCACCTGCATGTAAAATAACCGCTTAAACCAATGTAATGTATATGAATATGAAGAAAAGATATGTGCCTTCCATTTGCAGGTGGTCATTACAAGTGAGAAACAGATATGCCTGGACAGAAGAAATGGAGATGAAAGAGGAGTGATAAGCATTAAAATGCAAATGACACACTAAACAGCAGTGAGTCCACCATACATCTACATATTAAGTAACATCTTATACAACAATATATTCACCACTTTCCTTCTTTTCCTCCTCCTCTTTCTGTATCTTATTCTCCCTACTCCCTATCACTCACTCACTATATATATATATATATATATATATATATATATATATATATATATATATATATATATATATATATATATATATATATATATATGGGTCTACCTGACAACGCTGAAAGCTGACAACACCAACGATAAGAACACCGACACCAGAAGATCAAAAACTGAGATGACCGATGGATGAAAACCCTGACGCTGAGAACACCGACATGTGAAAAGGCTGTGTAAGTATGCGGTAGTGACGGACGTTAGGGTTAGGGTGCGAGTAAGGTAAGTGTGCGATATTGACAGACTCTAGGGATAGGGGTGGGTTAAGTGAGTTAGGGTTAGGGCATGGGTTAGGTGAGTGTGCGATAGTGACAGTCTTTAGGGTTAGGGGCGGGTTAAGTGAGTTAGAGTTAGGGCGCAGGTTAGGTGAGTGTGCGATAGTGACACTCTTTAGGGTTAGGGGTGGGTTAAGTGAGTTAGGGTTAGGGCGCGGGTTAGGTGAGTGTGTGATAGTGACAGTCTTTAGGGTTAGGGGTGGGTTAAGTGATTTAGGGTGCGGGTTAGGCGAGTGTGCGATAGTGACAGTCTTTAGGGTTAGGGGCGGGTTAAGTGAGTTAGGGTTAGGGCGCGGGTTAGGTGAGTGTGCGATAGTGACGGACCTTAGGGTTAGGGTTTGGGTTAAGGTTATACATAGTTGTGTATGTAAGGTTTAGTGTGGGTTTGTAAGGATTTTGGTGTGCTTGTGTTGTGTGTGTGCTTTTTGGACAGGGGATTTGTTTTGTTTGTTGATTGTCGGGATTGTGGTGTGTCGGGCATGTGAGGTTTCGAGGTTGTGAACTTTCGGTTATGTGGTGTCAGTGATTTTGTTGTCAGTGTTGTAAGTGCGTCGGTGTTGTCAGGTAGACCCATATATATATATATATATATATATATATATATATATATATATATATATATGAATGATATGGTATACTTGGTAGTTCACCAGTAGACACATTTAGCTGGTCATCTACCTGAACACCTACATTAAGTATGAATCTTGAACCCCCTGCTGTCTGGATCTCTGACAGTGGACAGGAACTCCTCTGTTTCTGTCAGTGGTGGTTTGGTAGCAGGACCACTATTAATAGGCCTAAATTACCATGCAATAGTAGCTGCACATTTCTTGGCTTTCTTAATCATACTGCTGGCCCAATGTCTGATTTGCACATTATCACAGGCATATCCTCCTACCACATTGACATCATTGACCACCTACTCTGCAATATGGTCAAGAGAAACAAAAAAGGAAGTTAAACAAAGTTACTGGTAACAAAACATATTATGAACATATGTAGGCAAACATGACCAAATGAAATTGAATGTGTGGCTCTGTAGGACTATAGACAGGTAATACACAACTATAAAGATCCCCCCAAAACTTATTAATAGTAATGATAAAAATCCTCTGTGAAAATAATAGATTTGTAACTCTATAACAGCAATCTTATTAAAAATTATTTTACTTAAAATGAAGGTATTTACACTTTTAGTCTTCTGGATATTCCCTTTTGTTGATGTCAGGCAGATTTTATAGTATGAGCACATTTTGGACTACAAGTGTAGGCCTGGCAGTGTTATTATTCATAGAACACTTTTTTTACAACAATCATTCAGATTTCTCAGTGAAATATAACTATAAAGGCAGATAACATTACTCATGTTTCCTTAAAAGAAACATAAGTGCTATACTTGCTATGACAGTGCCATTGGACAAAACGCAGATAACAAACAATTGCTATTTAGAAATATTAGCCATCAGTAATGTAAACAAAAATATTATTTTGTAAATAAGTATCACATAACTTTACAGAAAAAATATTTGGTATGAATGTACATAAATAATTGCAATTCCAGTAGTAAAATGGCAGTATCAAAGTCTCTGGTTCTTAACAGTCTCACTTGCTATGATACAAGGGCCTTACCATCATGATTAGCTTACATACTATATATTCAGTCATATGAGCTCTGTGAATATGCAAATCAGTAGTGAGCGTATTAGCATTCACGAATCCCATCATTTGCACTCACTTCGGGCTCACTCCGCTCCCCTACCCTACCCCCAATTCCCACCCACCCCCAGTGCTCCTACTTTTATCCCTCCAGAAACCACACACCTACCTTACTCACACCAATCACACAAATCTCATCTATAACACTCCCACCCCTATCATACACATCTCACCTACCAATTACCCAACTCTCCTCCTCCTCTACCTCATATAAACTTACTATTATTTCTCATTCTCTCTCTCATTTCCACTTCCTCAACAATGCACACTACAGTGAACCCTTCTCTAATTCAAATATTGATTATCATTTCACTTATAACTCCTCTAGCAACTACCTATATCTTAACATCCTATGAACTTCCTTTGTACTCTACCCTTAACTTTCCCTCCATACACACCTCTACACCTATAATACCTTTTTCTGCAACCTTCCTAAATCTCATTTACAAGCTCAACTACCTACTAGCCAAATACCACAGACTAGCCCACATTAAATTCTACAACCAAAAAACTAGAAAATTAATTGACTACTTTTGGAAACCTCTACAACCTAAACACTCAACACTCCCCCACTCACTATTGGATGGATACATTCATCCAAACCCTGGCCCACACCATACCCAGACCATAGGAAACTACAACAATAATACAACTAGGCCTGCATTACCTAACAAATCTACCAATTCACTCACTATAGCCCATCTCAACATACGTAGTATTTGTAATAAAATTTCTCAAGTCCATGCCCTGCTAGATGTCAACCAATTTGACGTCCTCTGCCTATCAGAAACATGGCTAAAACCTAGCATTAAAGACAACGAAATCTCCCCACTTGGGTATGACATCATTAGACTTGACCGCTCAACAAAAAAGGGGGGAGGTGCAGCAATTCTCTATAAAACCCAGCTACAAATCAGCACTATAAATCTGAACCTTCCCCTAGTCAATAGTCCCGAAATAATTTGTTCTAAACTTCAAGTCAACAAAAGAAAAGCCATATACATAATTTGTATGTATCTTCCCCCAGGAAATAACATTAATGCTCTTGAGAATATCCTCAGTTGGCTCTCCACTAATCTCCCACAAGAAACATTAATCTTAGGTGACCTAAATATTAATTGGAATTCCTGTAACAACTCAAACCCCACCTCCCACATAAACCTACATGGCTTCTCACAACTAATTACCTGCCCTACCAGAACTAATAAAATCAATAACAAGGATACCACTTTAGACTGGATACTTACTAACACCCCCCAACAAACCTATAAAACTGGCTCCCTTCCAGACGATCTAAGTGACCACTCTTTAACATATATTATTAGGCATAAAACCAAACTAATTTTTCCAAACACAGTCAGAACATTACGTTCTAGAAAGCAATTTAACTCAGAAGCCTTTCTGACAGAACTGAGACAATGTAACTGGTCTCCTCTAAAATTTCTTCCTCTTAATGATGCAGTACAGTACTTCAATTCCACATTCTTTGCTATTCTTGACCAGCACGCACCAATACGTACTATCAGAACCAAAGCCAAACCTGCCCCCTGGCTGACCAACAATACTAGACAAAAAAATCATTATCAGAAACAAATCCTGGGCAAAATGGCATACCACTAAGAACCTGGCTAACCATCAAATCTTTAGAGAATGTAGAAATAGTACAAAAAAAGCCATCCTGACAGACAAAAAGAACTACTACCTTCATCTTCAACAAGCATCCAACAAGGAACCTAAAAAATTCTGGACCAGCATTAATAATCTTCTATTCCCAGGGCAATCTATAACACCCGACCCACAAGACTCTAACCCAGACAATCCCACACAAACAGCTAACGCTTTCAACTCTTTCTTCACAAATAATATTCAAACTCTTGCTAGTCACCTATCTCCTGATACCTCTAAGCTACTTCCATCTTTTGCTAATCCACCCCCCACATTTCATCTACTACCTATTCCTACTTCCTTTATCTCATCCTTACTCCAAAAACTTAAACCTACCACCCCCTCCGCAGACAAACTTCCTGCTGAGTTCCTGCAAATAGGAGCTAAAGCCATTGCCTATCCCATTTCTATTTTGATAAATAGATCTATTAATGAAGGAACTATCCCTTCAATCTGGAAGATATCTCATATCATCCCACTATGCAAAATGGGAAACTCTAAGGACTTCTCTAACTATCGTCCTATGGCACTATTATCCCCCATTGCTAAAATTATGGAAAAATGTATCCATAAACAACTGCTAAATCACCTTCTACAAAACAACCTACTAGCCAATTGTCAGCATGGTTTTAGACCTTCCCACAGTACCACCACTGCACTGCTCTCATTTACAAACTCCATCAACTTTAATCGCAACAAAAATAGTCTTTCATCTGCACTCTTCATCGACTTATCTAAAGCCTTTGACATGGTGAACCACCAACTACTTCTGCACATACTGACTTCTCCTTCACTTGATACTCCTGCCATAACTTGGTTTAAATCTTACCTTGAAAACCGACAGCAGGCAGTACTTTGGAAAAATTCACTATCTGATCATCTTCCCATCTCTCTTGGGGTGCCACAAGGCTCCATCTTAGGCCCACTTCTTTTTTCCATCTTTATCAACGACCTGCAATCAGCTATCCCAAATACTATCTGTATTCAATATGCAGATGATTCTACCATTATCTGTACATCTACCTCTCAAACAGAACTCCAGTCTCTTACCCAAAAAGCCTTTAACACTGTAGAACAATGGTTCTCACATCGCTGCCTACTACTTAACCCCAAGAAAACTAAACTGCTTCTCTTCACACCAACCCGAAGGCACATCCCCTTACACTTCACTATCACTTCTAATGACAGTACTATCATTTGTCCTGATGCTACCACAAAATTATTAGGAATAACAATAGACAACAATCTAAACTTTGACAATCATATCAACACTACTATAAAATCAGTGAACAAAAAAATAGGAACCCTATACAGAATCAAACCCTTTCTTACTCCACTTGCAAGAACTACGTTAGCCAGAACTCACCTAATCTCTACTTTACTCTATGCTTCCCCCATATACGCCAATCTATCAAAGAAAAACCTCAATAAGCTAGTAATATCTTACAATAATATAGATTTGCTACAGGAGCCCCTTTTAGAACACATCACTGCCTGAACCTAAAACAACTAGGTTGGCTAGAACTTCCTAATCAGCTCGAACTTCAACAACTCATAATAGCCCAAAAACCCTGCACCAACCCACCAAAACTCCAATACTCTCTTGCCACATCACACCTTATTATAATCAGAAACAGCTACGCTCTTCAAACAAACTATTGATCAAAACAACCATATCTAATAACTCTGCAGGTGACTGTCTGTTCTCAAACTCTGTTGGAAAAATATGGAATAAACTACCCTCAGATATCTCATCTCTGACTTCTCTCCCACTTTTTAAAAGGAATCTAAAACTGTATCTTAATACAAAATGGCTATGCCCCTGTAGTAACCCAGACTAATACTATTTCTTTTCTTGTCTTCTGCCATTTTTTTCCCTACTACACCCTATAACTCAACAGGGCACTGCCTGTTCTCCAACTTTGGTGGAAAATATGGTATAATCAACCCTCAGATATCTGATCCCAGACCTCTCCCCCACTTTTTAGACCCATCTACACAGTACCTCAATAAAATGGCTATGTCCTAATAACTCTGCAGGTGACTGCCTGTACTCACACTCTGTTGGACAAATAACTAGACTTACTCTGTTCTCCTTTTTTCTTTACTTTTCTTCTTCCCTATTTTTTCTCTCTACACTCCTTTCAGCTTTTCTTTACCTCTCATTACACTTCAGCATTCCTCTTATAAAATTTATGTATTAATTTTTTGTATTGTAATGATTATTGTGAAGCACATCACGTAGGTTGTAGTTTATGTATTTTTTGGTTCTAAGATTGTAATTTGCAATTTCCTGAAAAAAAAAATATATATATATACTAGTTGTTTACTGTTAGTTTTATATTTGTTATTACTTCTTTTGTAACACCTTCTTAAACCATGTAACACTCATTGGAGCTTTTCTCCCCGGGCCTCTACTGAAAATGGACATATATCCAGATAGACTAGCCTGGTCAACAAATGTAAAATAAATAAATAAAATAAAATAAATTCTGTGTAGGTAAACATGATGTGAGAAACTACACAATTCTGTGCATATGCCCTAACAGCACAAGAGCAAACATTTAGCAGTGTTGCTTGCAAGTGTGAATTATTAGTCTGATTACATGAATAATTAGTGATTCAAACAGCTGCCACATTGATGTACACATATTCAGGGTGTGAAAGAGAGAAGAGGGTTATTAAAATCAGGGATTACATTGACTGATGTATGAGATAAACCTTTATAGCAGTTTTTTATTAATACATGCTTATGACCATACTATACCTTTGAGTAAAAAATTGTCTATAACTCTAATTAAGTACGTAGTCCATCTGAATATACAGACAGATTTCAGAATCAATAAAAATGACATTTCATTCATGTTAGAAACCCACAGAAAATAGAAATATTGTAAATACTGCTTATTATTGTGACACGAAGTATCTGCTGCCATATCCAATTCACCCACAAATCTACTTGGCAAATTACAAAGGGCAGCTATCAAAAATGCTTATGTTGCACCTTTCATTTGAAGTGATACAATGTTACATCTTGAGTATACATAATCTGCTTTCTCTTCATCATAATGTATGTCTATGTCTGTGGCCAGTACAGAAAATAATCTCAAATGCGTCTTGTTAATGCCATGGTTTCATAGTTCATATCCAGAGAAAGTGCAGTTTGTATGAAAATAGTGATGTTTAAGGAGCATGTGCTTATGTCATAACACAACAAATTGGAGAAAACATCAGAAAGGTACATTTGAAATGCTTGTTTTCTATTGTTTCTCTCTTCTTCAATTGCTTACCACTTGACTTTGCATAGTATTGAGTATCAGCAGTCACTAGCAGTGAATGACAGTTGACTCTCTAAGGTAAAGAATCAAAAATTTAATTTTGAATGCCATCAGTAGCACAAATTAATCCTGGTGACAGTGTGCTTCCATCAGCACTCCGGACAGTACTAAGTAAAAAAAATACACTTGTCAGTTACCCATCTCTGTAGCACAAGATGCAAGTGCAATGACTTTAGAGAAAGAGGGCAGATAATCCAGGGTTTGTATCCAGTTTACAGTTATTTCTTCTAAGGAGGTCATAATAAATATTGGCACACAATTTTGTATATATGAACAGGTTAAAGTCTGTACTAAAAATATTACCTGTACACCTTGTGGATTGCTGTTACAGATGTATTGTTAGAAACACTCTCTTTTTATTATTAATATTATTATTATTAATAATGTCATGTTTTCATTATTAATAACAAGAGCTATAATTTATGCAACATATGACAGATTGTAAAGTGTGATAGTGCAAAAGCATTAACATGTAGAATGTGCAAATGTATGTCATATGTGTGATTACTTATCCATATCTCCCAAGTAATAAAGTAATAGATTTCTTTTAAAAATATGTTAGTATTAATTGTATATAACTGTGTCAGTAATGAGCTAATGTAATTTCCTGTTGTGTCCCCTTTCTGAAGAATTGACAGTACATCAATGCATTATGTGCAACAGAAATGCTACTTGTGATGTGACAAGCAGATATTTAAAGGATGAATGTGTCAGGTTAATGCTGCAAGTGATCAATTCACTGCCAGATATACCCTTTAATTGTTTTAATTTTACTTATAATTTATTTCTGTAATTATTATTTTATTCCAATTTTTTTGCCTTTTGCATTTGTGTGCCACTTGGTAGTGAGCAACATGGTTCACGGCTCATAAGGAAAATAAAAAAAAATAATTTGGGCTGCCTTCTGTGATATAGGAATACAGAGTAAAGGGAGCGCTTTCATACAATTACTGTAACACTTGTTAACTTGTTGGATGTTATTAAGTTAGAGTTTCTATGCAGTGTGTTGTGATAAACCAAATGTTTGTAGAATGATGTTTTAGCATAGTTTCAAGGGTTCAATTCCAGAAGTATGTCAAACTAGTACTTAATGTTATTTTGTATTACTAGTATGTGTGCAAGTACAAACATCTTTATTTCTCTCAAATAACATTTAATGAACAATCAAAAAAAGGAAAATAAAAGAAAGAACACCATTTTAACAGTGGAGTACTAAAGCATTTGTGGTGGCAGATTAATTATGAGGAAAAACCTAAGAGTAACACACAGAAAGATGGTCAGACATATCCTGTAAACAAAACCCTACGCCTGTCTCTCTCCCTATCCCCATCTCTCTCTGTCTCATCACTTTTTTTACTCTTGGATATTGGATGTAATATTCACCTCATGGGATTTTACACTTATCATTACTGTGATGAAGCCTAATGTCTACATTACCCATGGCTTCAATCTGTTTTCATTGTCTCATCAATTGTTTTATTTTAACATTGTGAAGTAAGACTTCCTATGTGGTATGCTGAGATAATGCACAGAGCTATAGACTCCTTTTTGCCTACTGTCAAGGATTCTAGCAAAAAAGACTAAAAGTACCAAAGTGTAATACAGTTAGTTTTGACTATCTATATGGCTTCTGGGTGTCACACACATGCTAAGGTTTGTTACAACTGCTATAACTGTGATGAAGGCTGATGTTTATATTCTCCCTTTTTTCAACCTGTTGCCAGTGTCCTTACAATATCTGATTTTAAAAGAAAAAAATATGAGTTCCTATGTGGTGATCTGAGATAATCCTCCTGTCTTTATACTTTTTTAGGATACTGTCAAGAGTACATATCCAGAAGTGTGTTATACAATTCTGTCATGTTATTTCATATTAATAATATGTGTGCAACTGTCCTTCTTATGTCTTCAACATATCTCAACTCTCTTACCCTTTCTTGATCCATATTGGAACACTTTATTATAGACAGTAGAACATCTAAAGTGTATAGATTTTGAAAGGATCTCCACCTTTCTGGATCTTAATTTGTAGTGTGTTCATCACAACATATGTGAATTTCTGGCAAATCTTTAAAGACTGAAGTCATCAAGTAATGCCATACATTTGATGTTCAGACTTTATGTACGTCAAAACATGCATTAGCCTAGCAAAATTGTAAGTTTATAAGGGCAGTATTTGCAAATAGTCCCAAATGTTTGGTTTTTATCACTCATTATGTTTTGCCTTAATGTACAGAGCCTAACCAGAATAATCATGATGACAAGCCTGCGAGTAATACAATACAAAGATGTGCAGAAATGTCCCATAAATGTATCTTTGTGTATGTCTATATCCTTGTCTCCAAACGCCTCCCTTTTTCCACCTCTTCTGCTTAATCAGTCTTTCTTCTGTGCATTTACGTTATGCCTGCTGCCAAGCAGCACCTGTAACTGACGGGAAATGGCAGTACACAACTTAAGGTGAAATCTTGTGAGCCTTTGTCTTCAGCTGCATTAGTGTGATGCCTCTCATGCCAATATACATAACCTAGTTGCACTATCTAAAGACAGGCTGATAGCACTATGCGGAGACAGTTATTAACAACTCTTCAACAGGCTATAGAGCTGAATGTAAACAGTATGGGATGTTGCAGTTGTAAATAGTGTTATGAGGCATGCTTCCCACAGACTTCTTTGCTTCATGGTGTTTCCTTTGTGAGTTTTTTCTACCAGCATCCACATGCTTGGTCCAGCTTATGAGTTCACAAGAAAATTATGTGCAATACAAACTGCGAGATATTCTCATAATACAGAGAACATGAGCATTACATTATGTAATATGTACAGGTGCAATAAGGAACCAATCAGCTGCTATAGTCTATAGAGTAATTGTAGTAATAAGTAATAATATAAGTGTCTAGGTAAGGCAAATGTTAGGTATGATACACGTGTAACTGTATGTATGTATGTGTCTCTCTTCTAAGCATGTGTAATTGTATGTATGTATTTGTCTTCTCAATTCAAGCATGATGCACATAATTTCATTTAGACTTCACTTATGGTGTCTAAATGACAATAAAGTTTACCTTGACTTTGACTTTGTGTGTTACATACTCATTCACAACCTGCTGATATCTGCCAAGAAATTAGTGCAGGAGATTAGGTACAATCCAGCCTTTAGGTGTTAACAATCATAATACAATAGGCTCATTTGAACAATATTCCTGCAATATACAGATAAGGTGATAGGATCAATGTTGTTTCACTGCCAACCATGTTCTGAAATATATTAAGTTTGATTCATACATGTATGTTATAGATGTATTGACTTCATTACTGAGTCACATCATGCATACACATAGAATTGCATAACAACAATTGCAACATACCTTAAATACATTGACAGTCACCAGATATGAGGGTTGTTTAGTGAGTAATGCAATGCTAGTGTCACGAGAACTGTGTAAATCATGACTCATTAAAAATAAGAAAACACATCTCTGTTCTGTATTTGATTAGAATCAGACCTATTTGTATGCCTGTACTCCTTATTTGCATGAAGGGTGGCTTGGTGTACCATAGACTACTGCTAATTTCTGTTCTAAGTTCAACAGCTCAAGAAAGAATTACTCATGACTTAATACTTTGCCATCAATCGCACAAATGAGCTTGTCAGCAGTGCTCATCAGGGAGAGATTTTAAAAAAGAAATGTGAGTGGATTGTATAACTCCTGTATGTGCTGATGGACTATTGTACTCAAGATACAACAATTTCAGTATGCTGTTGACGGAACACATCACTCTGTAAGTTATGTCCGTACTCCAACACTTAAACTGGGAAATAGTGTAAAATGTCATGGAAATCTTTCACACAGAATTC
This sequence comes from Protopterus annectens, assembly GCF_019279795.1. Lineage (NCBI taxonomy): Eukaryota > Metazoa > Chordata > Ceratodontiformes > Protopteridae > Protopterus > Protopterus annectens. Next base: position 1,078,523,046 of record NC_056732.1, on the reverse strand, counting down.
ATGAGTGTCATTGAACAGTTTAGTGTCATATCTTTGACATGTATGTTTATGTTTAGAGATCACAGTGTCCAGGCATGAGCACATATGACTAATGTTTGCATACAATTATCCCAAGGGGAACACTCACAAATTAGTATAAAAAACAAAAACGGTCGTAGGTAAAAAAAAAGGTGCAACACTCACAAATTCTTGGTTGTCAATCCGCTGTTTCACAAATGTGATTGTCATCCAAACAAAATGCTGTGACACTGGTACATGTCACTCACAATATGACAATGTACATGAATGACAGGATAGATGACTTATCTGAGCATTGTGTCATTATTTCTGATCAGCATATTGATGTTACTTCTACCTGTCAAGACACGTGCCTTTATACCCACAACTGTGATGGACAATAGCTTCTCTGCAACACACTGATGTGGTAATCCTTACAAATGTCCACTTTCACATATTTAAAGTCAGGCTTCTCCTGTGGTGCTTCCGATTAATACTGTGCTCTCTAGATTGTGTAACTAGATAGGTAGGTGGTTCAAATACAATGATGCTATACTTACATGTGTGTGGCTCAAGTGTGAGGTGTGGATGGCTTCATCAACAGATGTGCTGTATCCGCTTCCACTCAGGAGAAACATTTAAACAGAAAGAGGACTCCCCTATCATGTTATACCACTTTTAATGCAAACATCTTCTCTGCAGCGCACTGATGAGGTCATCCTTTTAAAAGTGATGTGTGTCATTATAAAACTTAGACTTCTGCTGTGTTGTGTTTGGTTGATACTGTGTTCTCTACATTGTATGACTAGATAGGTAGATGGTTCAAATCAAACAATGCTGAATGTCTGTGTGTGGGGGGAGGGGCTAAACTCTCAGGTATGTATGGATTCATCAACAGATGTGCTGTGTCCACTTCCATTAAAGATAAACATTTAAACTGGGAGAGGACTTCTCCATCACCTTATCCTACAAATAACACTAGCCTCTTCTTTGCAACACACTGTGGTTATCCTTTCAAAAGTGTATTCTGACTTTAAATATGTGAAAGCAGACCACTACAGAAGTCAGACTTCTCTTGTGGCACATGCGGTTGATACTGTTCTCTATAGATTGTGTAACTAGATAGGTAGTTGGTGCAAATACAGCATTGCTTAAGTAGTGTGACTGTATGTATTACTGTTATGTACAATTTGCTCTGTAATAACACCTATTACATTTACTTCCACTTAGAAGACATATTTTCACCAACAGAAGACTACCCCATAAATTTCTAATATCCTCAGCCAAAACCCAGTTTTTTAAATACAGTGATTAGATGATGCTTTCAGAACTGCACTATCTCACAGCTGCAGTATGACTTCTCCTGTGGTGCTGGCTGTTGACACTGTGCTCTCTAGACTTTGTAATTAGATAGGCAGGTGATGTGAATCCAACAGTGAGTGAATACTGTGAGTGTATGTTTCTCTCCCTCATGTGGTGTAAAAAAAGGCTTCCAATGCATATAGGATGTGTAGCTGTACAGTGTTGTTGGGCTCTTCCACAATTTCTTTCCTTTTTAGCAGAACCATCACCCTATTTGACAATGGTGATGACATCCATTCAAATATGCACTGTCACAGTTGTAAAACAGCATCTTGTGTGGCACTTATGATTCATGCAATGTTCTCTTGCTTGTGATCTTAGTTATGTAGTCAAGTTCAAATCCAGCCATTACTCAGACTCAGTTATATCAGTATCAGTGAATGTATGTGCAGGTAACAATATTGTCACCTTCCTATCTGCTGTGTACATGTATAGCTGCTGATTCCTCTTACAATAATTTCTGTTCATTTTTCACATAGAAATGTTTTGTTTAATACTGATGATGCCATTTGATAAGATTTGCCATTTCTGTTAGTAGTAGTAAGCTTTCTACTCTGGCATTAGGAAATGCGACAATATTCTGTATATTGTACCTTAGTAAACCATAGATTTGTGGGATTCTACCACCAGAGAGATGGCTAATGTGTATTTAGGTATACCTAGTATCGTGCAACACTGTGTGACAATGAGACAGATAGCACCACGCTTTTAAGCAAATTACAGGTACATATATACCTTGTAGCAAAAAGATGGTGTAATGCCTTTAAATACACATATATCTCACAATTGTAGTAAGACTTCTCCTGTGATGCATTCAGTCTTTACAACATTGTGTAGCTTCTGTGGTCATATAAGAAGGTGTTTAAAACCCACAGTGAGTGAGTGTAATCACTGTGTGTCAGTATACTGCTGTGCAGGAATGACATCCACCATAACTGCAATGTTTGCAATTACAGTGAGAGAGGTCTTTCCCATCCCTTTTCCCTCAAACAACTGGTTTGCAACACAATCATGTGATTTAATGACTTCACATAGGTGTAGTTTTACAGCTGTGCTAAGGCTTCCACTGTGGCATGTGTGATTCATGCACATTTTGTTAGATTGTGGACTTACATAGGCAGCTGTTCAATTCCAGCAAAAAGCAACGTTATGTGAGTGAATTGAACACCATTGTATCAGGTTATTTTTATCCATTTTTATGTTAGACAAACAAATGTAAACAAATGGGATTTCATGGCATTGAAATAGGTATTCTGGGATTCTTGTGATGTGAGTACACCTGTGGCGCATGCAGCTAGTACTAATTTGTATAACATATCTACAGAGACAGAGTGTGGTTTGAATCTGGGACTGTGTGTGTGTATCTACAAAACAATGTGGATAGAAAAGAGTGATTTGGCCAAAAAACACTGATATTGAACTGTTCACAGTTGTGTACACATTAACATAGCTGTCTCATTTCATCGCTGGGACAATTTTTTATTGTGCAAATTAACATCAGAAGTCATTTCTTACTTCACACCTTGAGTTCTGTTATTTGTGACAAGCTCCAGTACTATCTCATGTGGCAGACTCGGTCAGTACAAGTACACAGCCCTGTAGAGTATGTAGTATGAATAGCTGGGACTTGAATCTGGTAACATCTGTCTGACAGATAGCTATATCAGACAGGAGTAGCTTAGGTAAATAAAGTAGTAATGGCATGGTCAGAAGGTCACATTTTTAAGGTTTCAAACTCCAAGTTAAGGGATTCATACCCATTACAATAGGAGACTGATGCAATCCCTTCAAAGGTATTCTTCATGGCACAGTTGATATACCTTTTTCTGTGACATCAGTGGTTGAAACATACCTATCTGAGATCTGTCCTGGCACGTGTTCAAGTCTGGCAAGATGCAAATGCTACGTATGTCACTGATTGCTCAAAGGCATTACTTATTTTCCAAGTAATAATGCTCTGTATTATACGTCTTCATACAAACATTTATATATATTACAATAATTCTGTTGTTCACACTCTAGAGCTTTATAGGACATGAGGGCTTGTACAAAATGTCTTAATTTGTGGCATGTTGAAAAATCATCAGAAAGTGTGAGTAGGCCTGGGTTATGAGATTTTTTGTATGTTTCCATTGTTTAGTTGATGCTATGATAGTGCATGCTGTAATTCCTTGTGAGTATGCCCCGAAGAATGATGCATTTGGTGTGAGAAATTTAACAAAAAGAACTTTAATTACTGAATGTCATGAAATATTGATTCCCATTTCTTGCTGTTGGTCAAGACTTACTTGAATTAAACTTTATAATATTGGCTTTGTCAATGTCTGCACAATGGAGTTAGTGATCTATGGGTGGAGGATAATAATATTTTTCACAGGGCAGTGTACATTTGGTGTATATGCAATGCAAATCTACAACAGGTCACTTACTAATACACATAAATGCTTCACCTGTGTGTGTTGTATGTTAATGTAGTGTCATAGTGTTCTTACTATTGTTTTACCAATGCTCAATTCAGGGCTATATATCAATTAAGATATACTGCCTTCACATATGCAGTTTAATGTACTTATTCTAGTCAGCATGTCTAGTGTGACAATTACACCAGGAAGGACACACATAATTTCATTGATTACAGTAACACAATTGCATCATAGTCACAAATAAGTGCAGCCTGACATTTGCTATATTTGCCCATTAGATGATATATTAACAGCATACTGCTGGCATTGACTTTTTATTTTGCCCATGTTTTGTGTAGGCTGCCTGTACATTTTTAATATACACAGAAATACATTCAAACCACACTGGCATACATCATGACATTCAGAAACATAATCCATCCAGGGAATGGACTACACTTGACTTATATCTTGATTTATTTACATTTTCACATATGACACATTAGCATGACTCATTTTGAAAGTACCTCTGTCAGATTTGCTATAGTTAGAGAAATGGTAATATGTGTAACAGATCATGATTCTGTTTATATCCTGGTTAATGTGATACCTCTGTGTATGTGTCATGTCCCTCTGTATTTTGCTACATACATACATAAATACACAGCATGTATGAAAAGTCACTAACTTTCTACCATTCACATCATGCATGTTGCTTAAAAATGGTTATTTTCATTCCTTAACACTATTATTGGAATGATTGCACAGGTGTCTGTGATTCTTCTCAATATTTCCACACTGTCATGGGTGTGTGAACTGCCATTAACAATTGGCAGTATTGTTACCTACATACACATAAGGCAATGCCACCCTTACATTTTTAACCTGTATTTGTGTGCTCTAACATCAATCATGTAGATACAATTTATTACCTTTAATCATTCCCACAGTATATATTCCAACATTAAAATACTTCAGTGCAACTACCACATATATGTAGCTAGGCTTTCTCCACATATGTAGCTAGGCTTTCTCAATACAATCATGTGAGTTACACAAATGTTACTGAGCATGCCACAGAACATGTGTGGTGGCAATCGTACATTTAGGTTTTATGATTGTTGTGAAGAAATTGGACACTGTTATTTGTGCTAACATGTCTTGCTGAGTTTTTGTACATAATTTCAGATTAACCTGTGTATTATATGCCAGTATGACTAGTTGTAATATTGTAAACAGGTTCATATATGTTGATTTATGATCTGTTTGTACAGGATGTTTTAAAAACTGGATCAGTGTCCTTTTACATTTCTAACTACACATGTTTGTGAAGAAGGATTATAAAGGCAAACTGTCTCAGATTCAGTTGATCTGCAGATGATGTCATCAGAATGTTGACAGTTGCTATGTGTTACTGTCAGAAGCTGGAAGTCAGGAAGAAACTTTAGTAAATAGGTGTTGGTTGATTTTCAAAAATGAAATGAAAATTAGAACTAGAGCAGTTGTGACAGGCTAGTCTATAAAAGAGCCTGCTGAAGACAGTTTAAGTCAGTTGTCAGTTACAGAAGTCAGTTGTGAGCTAACAGCCAGTTGCAAGTTGTTCACAGATGTACTGTGCAGGGGATACCCAAAAGGGCTCACCAAGAACTGTAAGTTTTCCTTTGCTCTATTGTAATAATTTAGTTTTGATCAGGGACAGTGTTCTTTAGTCAGATAGGAAATTATAACTAATTAGTTAGTCCATTTAGAGTTTTTCTAAATGTTGGAATTCTATCTTTTTGTATTGATTACATTTTCCTGGTGATTGAGTTCTGTTTGCTTATTGGAAATGTCATATTTTTAATCATTTTGCTCATTATTAAAATTTTTTTATTAACTTAAATTGTAGCTGGTCAATCATTGTTTTCTTTAGTGATTAGAGTGTGCTTATACTTGCCTTGATAACTTCCCAAGCCACTCCGATAGACTGGCTGCTTAGGTAATTTGCTACTATTTGTTTTAATACCTAATTTTCATAATCTGTCACTCATTTAAAAGGGCATGATTGGTGTGTTATCATATTATTTTGAGGAAGGGAGGGACATAGCTGAAAATCTGTGTCAGGCTTTCCTAGCAGTGTTTGGATGTGTGAGATTTAATTTATTTAAGTGTGAGTGTATCAGATGTCTTAAACTGGGACACATTGCTGTAAAGTGTATAATAAGGAGTTGCATTAGGGGTGGACAGAAGTATACAGTCCAGGCCCAGGCTATAGCATATGTTCCTATTGTGCTCTTAGGGGAAAATTGTGGAATATTACTCCTATTTAAGTGACAGTCTCACATTGGAGTCAGTAGTGAGGAATGAAGCTCTTTAGTTACTGACCCAGGATAGTGGGAGATGTCACATTATTTGGTGGCAGTTCATTGGGATATTATCTAGATGTCACATTAAATATTTTTATTAATTTACATTGTGTCTGGTCAATAAGTGTTTTTTTTTATTTAACACTGTTATTGGAATGATTGCACATGTCCATGATTCTTCCCATTATTAAAAAAAATAAAAAAATAAACAAGCACAGGAATCTTTCTAGTTCCAACCTCACCAACACAAGTGTTGAGGAAAAAAATAAAAACAGAAAACTAGTAGTCCTAAAACTTCTTTGATGAGTTCAGCAGGGGTGGCCCGTGCTATTGGACTGCTGGACTGCAGCCCCCTCAGCTGTAAACAATAAAGAAATTAAAAGAAAATAAAAGATAAAAAAGAAAATAAAAGATAAAAAAAAAAAATCAAAATTCATGCGCACTAGTCTGGACTGCTGCTGAGACAGTCTGGAGCATGCACAGACTGTTTCAGCAGCAGTCCGGACTGGGAAACATGTAAGAGCATGATCCCAGAAGTCTATGCAGTTGTAACTGCAATAGACTGTCCTGGAAACTCGCTGGGAAACTCATCGGAGCCAGACTGCAATGTCAGCAGTCTGGAAGATCTCGCGATGGAATTTGGAGCTATGTGGACAGGAAGATCTCGTGATTGGATTTGGAGCTATGTGGAGACTGGGATTTGGAGCAGCTATGAGATCTACTACAGGTAAGGAAGGAAGGGGGTGTGTGTACGGGGATTTGGAGCAGCTACGTGATCTACTACAGGGGTGTGTGTGTGTGTGTGTCTGTGTGTGAAAATGCCCCAGTTGCTATATACTGGTGGCTAGACTCATGGTGGTGGTAGGGAATACCTCAGGCTTGAACCGCAGGGAATACCTCAGGCTTGAACCCTGTACCTTGTATGCAGGTGTTAAAGACCTGAATTCTCTACCCACCACCATTTGTAAAAAAATTGCAGATTTTTGCCTCATATTTGATCTGATCTGTTCCTCATAATATCTGTGGTTTCTAAATGTTACAATGTTTGATATTTGATGGTACAGTGGTAGCATTGTTGCCTCACAGCTGCAAGTTCTCAGGTTTGATTCTTGGCTGGGGTGCCTTCTTTGTGGGGTCTGCATCTCCTCCCTGTGTTTGTGTGGGTTTGCTTTTGTGTCCTCCCATGTTACAAAGACATGTCTGCATTATTTTTTCCTGGGCCTCTGCTGAAAATTGTTTTTTTGTTCCAGGTCAGACTGTCCTGATTAACAAATGTTAAATAAAATTGACAGGCATTTGAATTTCAGACTTCAGGTTTCTGAATGTTCAATTCCTTACATATTTGATGGTGGAGTGGTAGCATTGTTGCCTCACAGCTATAGGTTTTATGGTTTGATTCTTGGCTGGAGTGCCTTCTGTGTTGAGTCTGCATCTTATCCCTGTGTTTGTGTAGATTTTCTCTGGTGTCCTGCCATTTTACAAAGACATGTGTCTGTAGTATTTCTCCCTGGGCCTCTGCTGAAAATTGTTTTTGTTCTGTCAGAAGTAAAATTGACAGGCATTTGAATTTCAGACGTCATATTCTTCAGAAAATACATAGTAACGCAAACTAAGTTTATAAGATGAATATTTGAAATTTGTCCTTATTTTTGGGACTGTATTACCCCATTATTGGCTTTGTCCAGGTTTTTTGTGCTAAGGTTGACAGCTATGGCAAGAACTGAATTCACTGAATATGTTTGAGGGCTGTATTCCCTCATTACTGGGTTTGTCCAGGTGTTTTGTGCTAAGAGGTTCAAGATTGACAGCTATGGTGAGAACTGAATTCATTAAATGATAGCCATTTAAGTTTCAGTCTTACGGTCTTTCACAAAGCAGCTGATTTGGCATAGTGGTATGTTGCTCTGACTGTTTTGCACAGGGACCTTGGCAGTAAAATGTATGGTGGTAACACAGCATTTTTCTTTCACAAAGCAGGTGATTTGGCATTGTGGTATGTTGCTCTGACTCTTTTGCATAGGGACATTGGTAGTAAAATGTATGGTGGTAACACAGCATTTTTCTTTCACAAAGCAGCTGATTTGGCATAGTGGTATGTTGCTCTGACTCTTTTGCACAGGGACCTTGGCAGTAAAATGTATGGTGGTAACACAACATTTTATTCTAGCAACTTTGCAAGATTATACAAGCAATGTTTAATGTGTCCCTGGTTTTTGGGCTTTTGACCCCCCCCCCCCCCAATAAATTTGGCTTTTTCCAGATTTCTTGTGCTGCGAAGTTGAGATGCAGTTGAGTATTGAGTAGATTTTACAAGGAGCTGAGAGCTGCAGGGGAAGAGAAGTTTAGAGCTGCTAATGCTAAGTCAGCTAGCATTGTTAATAGCACAACAGGTTGTGTACTTGCTTTTGATGCAGAAGGTTGTTGGTTCTACTCCTACAAGGGGTGAATGCTGCCATACTGAAAAAGTTAAGATACTAACTATGAGCCTGTTATCAGTTTGCCATCCATTTCCTATTGCAATATTACTAGCTTATCACTTTTAATGTAATATAGGCATCAGACACTTTATTTTTCGATGAAACCATGAAATATAAAGGTGTTTGCTAGCAGCAACCTCTTCATTAGTTACAGATTTATTTAATGTGGAATTATTTAGATTACTTTTTTACTTCTTCAGAGATTGTGCATATTTACTGATAATGGTGGACTGTAGAATTGTGCATATTTACTGATAATGGTGGACTGCAGAATTGTGCATATTTACTGATAATGGTGGACTGTAGAATTGTGCATATTTACTGATAATGGTGGACTGTAGAAGTTTGAGTAGACTTTTATGATGGAAATGTTCTGAACTGGGCAGTTTTGTCATTATTAGTGCATGCGTTTTGTTTCATAGTTTACTGGAAAAATGTTCAAAATAATAGGAAGGTGTATCAAAGAGCACATGTATGTTTTATATGCAAGGGGCCTATGATTTGAAAACAGCCCATTATTAATCTTTATCTGCCACTGGTAAAATGTATTTTCTTTGAATGTGGGTTTCAATGTTGTTTCAATGAATGTGAGTTTCAAGGGCAGAGAAGTTTTAATGCTGTTTGTTTAGCAGATGTCTTAGTGTTTGTGCTGTAAAATGCAAAATAAAACTTTCAAATGAAGTCCAAATCATCATAGAAGTAAATCAGCATGCACATTAGTGTTTATGGTAAATGGAGTGAAATAGCCAAGTAATGGATCATTGGAATGGCTGCAGGGGGAGGCTCCATTCGACCATGATTTTGTGAGGGGGAAGGGCGGCAAACTTAAAGACAGCCCCAGCGGAACTATACCTTACAATTGTCCAGATTTTCAAAGAACGAATAGATTTTTGCTTCTTATTTTTGGTTTGTTCCTCATAAAATTTGTGGTTTTCTGGCAAATCATTTAGGAATTAAGTCACTAAATAATGACACACTGAGTTTCAGACTTCATAACCTTCAGAAAAATGCATGCTAAAGTAAGACCTGTTGTTCTATCAACTGTCTCACTTTATACAAGAGCAATTTTTAGTGCTGTTTATATGTTCCCCCAATATATTTGGCCTTGTCTAGATTTATTGCATTAACAGGTTGAGAGGTACATGCAAATAAATTGCTGTATAGAATTAGGCATAGCCAAACCTCTCAACTGTCCCTGATTTTGGCTCAAAATGTTGCTCTTCCCCCTAATAATCCCTCCGCAAAATAGCAATTTTGGAAGAAAACATGGATGGTTTACAATTAAGAAATAACTGTAATAATCAGAGTTAAAGATTACTTTTATTTCAGAAATGCATGTAGATTCTTTTATTTTGTCAGCTGCTCAAGTTAGCAGTACTAATATTAAAGTGTCCCTTCTTTGACAGGTTCCCAGCTGTATTGTGTGGCTATTTTATATTTTTACATCACAGTTTTGGTCCATTTTTCATAAAATTGTGTTTTTTTTTGGCAAATTAGTAACAAATCATTAAAGACTGACGTTAGAAAATAATGACAGACATTTGAGTTTCAGATTTCATACCATTCAGAAAATTCATACTAATGCAAGACCTATTCTATTATCTTTCTAAGTTTATAAGAGCAATATTTAAAAATTGTCCTTATTTTTGGGCCTTTGTCCCACTTCTTTGTATGGCTTTGTCCAGATTTCTTGCTCTGAGGTTGAGAGGTATGACATGTGTCAGGACCATCACAGTCAGCCAGAGACATTTCAAATTGTGACATACTTGTTGCACCCCACTCCCCCATGTAGTGACTCTGGATGTGTCCAAGCAAGGCAAGGAGTAGTTATGCAGTGTAAATGTGCAGAGTAACCCCCCCATCCAAGGTAGACACAAGTACTAAAGTGGCTTTTCATCTGTCCTTGATTTTTGCAGAATGGTCTGGTTTCTGTCATATTTTCTGTACTGTTAATTTATGCTTATTACTCAAAGTGCCTGTTGCTCTGTGTTTAAGTAGCAATACTTTAATGACCATCAGGTAAGCTTGGCTGAGATCGTAAGATGCAAGTAAGCTTTATAAGTATACTGTTAAAGAATTGCCAACATTGAAAGCCTTTCTGTTGCTGAAATGTAGAGAATACTTAACTAGATAATGTATAAGCCTTGGGTATTGAGATGCATATGACAGTATTTGTAATAAAGGACAGGATTACATTATTTTAAGAAGCTCATTACACTTGGAGACTTCCAGTCATCGCTGCAGGCTTTACCCGTAAACTAAACAGAATGCCAGTCGTATGGTCCATAACCCGTACTGTAATCCTTTTAAGCAATATATCTTGAACTTATTTCTTGTTTGCTTTTCATTTTTTACTTTGATCATGTTTTCCCCATGAAACAAGTAGACAGTTGTCAGGCAGCACTTGGATAAGAAACATTTTTACAAGTGGGGGCATCAGAGATTTCTACCTTCAGCATGTTACTTGGTACTTTAATAAAGCTGAATATAAATTATAATTAGAACTGCAGTGCAAGAAGTGGTTTGAGTTGAGTGCTGCTTGTTTTTCTTATACTTGATTTTGACTGTCATTCCATTAATGTATTTAAAAAGTAATTTATTTTTTCGTGCCTCACAACCTTTTTGTTTCCATCTAGATATTAAGTAAGCTGTTATCCAGCCAATGCATTGAAATATTTTTTATTCTTCTGCACTTCATTTTGTCGTGATTGGACTCTCATAATGATGGTTTGGCACCCAGGGCAGTGTATTTAGTTAGTTTTTGTGGTTTTGAGCATAGCTCCTCCCCTTTCTAGTTGTCCACACCCCATTCCTATTGACCCCACCCATTCAGCTGTCTCCTGCAGCCCCCCTTTGATTTGAAGTCACCAGCCGCCACTGGAATTCAGTCCCAATAATTTCCAAAAATCATAAAACCCAGGTAGTGTTCCAAAGCAACAAGCCTTTATTCGTCACAGACAAGCGATCCTCAGTAACAGAAAAAAATCAGAAATACTTTACAATGTTAAACATATCAGCTTTTATACACTTAGAAGTAGGTGTGCAAAATATATGTATTTTTTTTAATTTTAAACCAGCCTATTCCAGGCAGACAATATAAACAGGGCTGTAAAAGTGCATTTAAGAACAGCAAGTATCCCCCCCCCCCACACTCACACACTACTACTACTGATTAGATCAAACTAAATCCTAGTTAAGGAAAACACTACCTATCTATTTGCAACCTACATTCCAAAATCAGGTATTAAGAAAAGCATAATCTACATATAAAAAGACTGACTTTTAACTAAAATCACTTTCAGCTCCCCCCACACCCCCGCTAATTATATATACTAAGTCCGAGATTGCACTACAGTGGGGAAAGGGCAAATTTCCTGATTCTCACTGTACTGCGATTTCAGCATGAACAGTCTGACGAACTGCATGTTTGATGTAATTGCACTGAAAATGCTGTTTGATGAACTGATAGGGACCCCTGTGGGAAGAACTAAAATCATATTCATAGATAGATAAGTAAAAAGAGCTAACTAGATAGGTACAACAAAAAACACACATAGTTATCTTAACTATAAACATTATCTAATTAGAACACTATAAATATAAATATATGTCTGTGTAATAATATCTAATAAGCATCCATCCATATATATTAGTGTGCATAAAAGCTAAGTTATTTACAGCTCAGAAAAAATGTCAGTGCTTTGCAGTTGACAGGAAAAACAAAACACCTGTCTTGACAGTTTTCATGTTTACAGCCCCCCCAAAATGTTTATACAATGACAACTAGTAGAAAAAACACACAAAAATACAGAAAGCAGTGGATGAAGTAAACTAGTAATGCATAAAATTGTGCAGGTGTGTGCATGAGTGTGCATGAGCATGTACCAGTATACTAAATGGGGGAATTATACCAAAACTTTATGGTAATAGTGGCTTGAAAAAATGTGTGTTTTAAATCTACTGTATAAATCTCTGGTGTAATGCAAAAGTATACTAAATCTAATCAAATCAGAATTGTGGTCAAAGTAACTAAACATATATATATTTATACACATTCTACACATTATTTTTTATTATTTTTCAGTATGTTGATACCTTTAGTACATAAAAATATTACCTCATAAATTCTTGCATCACACCAGAGATTTGAATGGTAGGTTACCGACTTATGTCTGAGGGCTACTCTCCTCTATGGACTGCACCTCCCTTTACGTCGTACCTTAGACAAGCACCCTCTTCAGGATAGGCCACCCTCTCTGCCAGTGCCTTAGATACCTAAGCCACTAATTATATCCAGGTCACTTGAGCCTAAGTTAGGACTTTATCTCTTTACACCACGGCACTGGCTAATAATTTTTATATTCATAGATTCATACACTGTTACTAGGTTAATGATGCAGGCGACCTTTCTAAGCCTAGCCAAGTTTTCCTGAAAGAATAAAGATGTCCTGTATCCAAGCAGGACATTGAGGGCCAGGCATTTATAAGCTACCTCTGTCCATGTCTATTCCCCATCCCCATGTCAATTAAAATGGGTAACAGACAAACTCAGCTTCGCATGGATGGGAAACCTGTTCTATAGGAGAGGCAGACTTTGGGACACATTTCTGTCTCTCCAGCATGTTTTGTTTAAGTCACAGACAAAATTCAGGTCACTAGATCTTGTATTTCTGCTACTGTTTGGCTTATGAATATGCAGGAGAGCAATAAGTGTAGAATTTGTGGATGCCTTGTGAGGCAGGCATAGATCACCCTTCAGTAGTCTATTGGAAACTGATTAGAGGGAAGAGGTCTTAAAGCACTCTGTGTAAGGCAGGTTTGTTACACCTTGTATTCTTTTTGTAAGGAACCTCTGAGGTCACTCTAGTTGTTACAAATTTGATAAAGGGAGAGTACAGTGGGATAATGAATTCTTTGGACCTAGATGCCATGCATTTACTTATAAGTTGTGCAACATAAAAGGATTTCCTTACCACTGTGGCCACACGATGGTCAAAAGTAAGGCTACTGTCTACATAGATACCCAGATCCCTGACCACTAGGTTGACACTTAGGAGCATATTATCAACATGGTGATTTGCTGCGATGGTTGACTTGCCAAAGGGTGCACTTATGCATTTCTTAGCACTGAGTTTAAGACCATGGCTTTAGCACCATTTGTTAGACAGAGATAGGCATTTTTGAAGAATGCTAATGTCTGCAGGAGAGTCAATGATAACCCCTAGTTTGCAATCATCTGCAAACTTAGTCCACCATAAACCCCCAGCATTTGCTTCCATGTCATAAAAATAAATGCCAAAAATGAGAGGGCCGAGGACCGAGCCCTGGGGATGCTGCCTTTTGGTGGACATGGCCTCATCTATTTTATTGATGACAAGATCTTCTGGAAATCTTTCTTTGCAGAGATAGTCTTTTGCCCAGTAATTTTGGAAACTGGCATCCTTCAAGTAGTTTGTTGATACAGATATTCTGACAGGAGATTTTTAATTATTAATTTTTGACTGACATGAGTTGATCCTGAGACAAAATACATAGGTTCCTTCATTTCTAGCACTGACTTGATCAAATTTAATAATAAAATCCCAACAAAAAAATTTGTAATGATACAAGGCAACTAAAATTTCCTGCAATCAGTATCGAATGTACAGTATCCCAACATGCAGTAAGTCATGCCAAATGGTCGATACAAACAAGGGGTTAACAAGTGTGCAAGATAGACATTTCCTGGGTAGAGGAATATTTCCTTTCCTCAGGGATTGTGCAGTGTCAGAATTAGTATATATAATTAGCAGGGGTTTGGTAGGCACAACCCTCCACATGAAGAGGTGCAGGAGGGCTTGCTTCAAAGGTTCATAGGTACATAGGCAGATACTAGGCTATTGGCCCTAGGGCCTATATAAGCCTAGCCAAACAGTACCCTGGCTTTCACCACCCAAGAAAATTATTTTCCTGTGCCCCTGTCAATCAGATCCACAGAAGTGATCCCTGGGGTGAATTTCCTATCTCCCATCCAATCATCAGGATTTTTTTGAAGATTGCTAATGAGGAGCTTTGTTAGATATAGATAGGTAGTTTGTTCCAGAGTATGGGAAGTCTGCGGGACAGGAATCTATCCCTCCAGCATGTTCTGTTTATTGTGGTGACAAGGTTTAGGTCCCTAGAGCATGTAGCTCAGAGGGATTGGGATTTCTTTAAGTGTAGCATGTCCAACAGCTCTGGGTTTGACTTAGCTTTATATGTTAGGCAGAGATCGCCTCTGAGTAGGCGATATGCAACAGAGTAAAGCTGGAGTTTTTTGAGATGGTCTGCGTAGGGCATCTGTTTGAGGCTGGTAATCCGCTTTGTGAGGTATTTCTGCAGCCTTTCCAGTTGTTGTAGATGTCTTGTGAGGTACATACCAAAAGGGGCGTTGTACTCTATAATGGGTCTAATGAGTGATGAGTAGAGGGGAACAATGACCTCTTTTTTCCTGAATGAGAAACCTTTTGTGATGAGGTGTGCCATGTAGAAGGATTTCCTGACTACTGTGGTGATGTGATTATCAAAGGAGAGACTACTGTCCACCTGTGTCCCAAGGTCTCTTATCACACTTTTGGTGTTAAGTAGACTACCACCTATGTGGTAGTTCATGGGTACAGAGTTTTTACCAAAAGGAATAACAATGCACTTTTTGGCATTGAGCTTGAGGGCATGGCTTTGACATCAAGCATCTGTCTCAGTGAGGCCCTTTTGTAAGATGTCCACATTGTTAGGAGTTTTGATTATGGCTCCTTGTTTGCAGTCATCTGCAAACTTTGTTAGCCAAAGACCTTCTGTGTTAGCCTGTACTTCAGAGAAGTAGATACCAAACAGGAGAGGACCCAGGACTGAACCCTGTGGTACTCCACTTGTCACTGGTCTGAAGTTGGATTTAGAGTCTGCTACTTTTACAGTGTGGGTTCTGTCAGTGAGTCAGTTGGCAACCCATCTTGTGACATAGGGATTTATACCTAGTTTAGTGAGTTTATCTATAATTTCAGAGTGGGGGATGGTGTCGAAAGCCTTGGTGAGATCTAGATAGGCTGTGTGAACCACATTACCATCATTTACAGCTTTGGTTGACCGCTTCAAAGAAGTCGATCAGGTTTAGGAGACATAATCTGCCTTTTACAAACCTGAACTGGGTAGGTTCCAGAGTTTGGAGATTACCAATGTCATTGTTTATAAGTTCCATGTTTATACGTTCCATAGCCTTGCAGACCAGGCTGATCAGGCTAATGGGGCGGTAGTTCCTGGGGTCCATGGTGGCTCCCCCTTTGTGGAGTGGGATAACCATTGCTGTGCGCCATTCAATGGGCACAAAGCCTGAGGTGAGGCTATGATTGAACATGGTACTTAGGTGGGGTGCCAGTTCGTTCTGTAGTCCATGTAGAATGAAGCCTGGGATGTTGTCAGGTCCCATGGATGTGGTGTTCTTTGTTTTGGAGAGTGTGTTTTTTACCTGTGCAGCCATGATTACAGGAACTTTGCATTCTTCTGGTATAGAGATGGGCCATTTAGGGAGTGAGGAAGGAGTAAAGTTAGCACTGAACCTATCTGCCAGGATGTTGACAATATCATTCGGTTCTGTATATTTCGTGCCATTGTGCTGTAACTCAGAGCAGATCTGACTGTTGCCATTGAGATTCCTGACATGCTATAGAATGCTTTGTGGTTGTCTTTAGAATCAGTGGTGATTTTGTTTTCGTAACTAGCTTTGGAGGATTTTATGATGGCTCCCAGCTTCATACTGAGGCTGACCAGGGAGTTCCTCCAACCATGGGATTTTACTATTTTTTGCAACAGTTTCTTTCATCTGTTGTAGAGTTTGTTTATGGCAGGAGACCACCAGATTGGCTTCCTTTTTTTGGAGGATAGCATCTTGGTTCTGTTAGGGATTACATGATCCATGCACTTGTGTAAGTGCTTATAAAGTGCATTTGTATAGGATTCAGCAGTCATACCTTTATAGTCCGTCAGCATAGGTGTCGTGAAGTTTGCCGCTTCTATATTAAGAAGCGTGAAATTGGCTTTGGAGAAGTTTTTTAGGGTAGTTTCCCTAATGGGGGTAGGGGTGGGATGTGGATGTCTAGGGTGATTAGGTTGTGGTCAGATCTGACCAACGAGGAATTGACCTCTGGTATGGAACACCGGTTGCCCATGTTGGTAATGACCAGGTCTAGGATATTGCTGCCCCTGGTGGAGGTGTGGATAAGTTGATCCAAAGTGTTGGAATTTATGAATTCCAGAAATTGTTGAGCACAAGTGTTGGTACATGAGTAGTTTTCCCAGTTAATGGTGGGGTAGTTGAAATCGCCCATTATTAGGGTGTTAGGTTGTACCTTAATATTTTCATTTGTATCAAGAAATGAGGAGTGGGAATCCTGGGGCATGGTGGGGGATCTGTAGCAAGTTACAATTTGGATTACGGTCTTGCCCAGAGTTAGTTGCACTTGGATAATCTCGGATGCATTATGAGGAGCAACTAGCCTGGAGGTATGGATATCCTTAATGAATATGGACATGCCTCCGCCTTTAGTGTTTCGGTCCAGGTTAGGTGGCCGAAAGGTGTGGTATGAATTATAACCTGGTAATGCAGGAGTGCTCTCTGGAGCCTTGAACCAGGTCTC
The DNA here is from genome assembly GCF_019279795.1 of Protopterus annectens. Lineage (NCBI taxonomy): Eukaryota > Metazoa > Chordata > Ceratodontiformes > Protopteridae > Protopterus > Protopterus annectens. The sequence continues at coordinate 1,078,505,815 of NC_056732.1, read as the reverse complement.
TGTCACTGCTCCCTACAAAATCACTTGCAGTTGGTTTAGTCTGCTCCGGGGTAATCCCCAGAATATCAGCAAAAAAAGCAAACTCCAGAGCGTTGTATAAACCTTTTAATAAAATAACAAAGCTTTCAGACAGTGAGTCCTTCTTCATTGTTAATAAAATTCATAATGAGAACTAGCCCCTTTTATATTAAAAAACTCAAAATACATGACACAACCCTAACCTATCACATACTAACAATCAATTTTTCAATCAATAATTCTAAATCCCCAGAATATGTCCAGAATGTGTCATTCTACATGCAGTCAACATTCTGAGATTGATCTGCAGGGTGTCAAGGCACTGTGCATTTGATACAATGTCCTACACCCATATATATATATATATACTATATATATATATATATATATATATATACATTTATATATATATATATATATATATGTGTGTGTGTGTGTGTGTGTGTGTGTGTGTGTGTGTGTGTGTGTGTGTGTTATATATGAGAGTGAAGGACAGAGTGTGAAAGAGAGAGAGGCAATGATCTTATTAATAGCAAATGAATGGAAAATATAGTCCCGGTTTAAAAATGAAAACATCATAATGTCAGTTTTACATCTAAACTTGGTTAGAACTGTCTAGCTATTAAGCACATTGTCATAGTTCAATTTTACCGCATGCAGGAGCTTACAGCAGTCATGAGATTGCTATAGTAGTTACAAGCTTGTCCAACAGTGACTTAGATAAATGTACATCTAGCTTTCCTAGTATATAGAAGTACTGCCTTGGAAGGTATGTGTGTCTATTTCCAGCTCATTTATTGATGGGTGGGAGATTAAAGATTAAAATATTTATTTCTACTTTCTTACTACAGTCTGAAAACAAGATTTCAGTTAAAGACTAAAACAAAGGCATCCATCAATGCACAAAACAAGTTTAGACAAAAATATTAATAAGATTAAAGAGATAGAGTCCTATCTTCTTTGAAAGATAGCGTTAAAGTATAAGAATATTGAAGTTCACAGAAAAGCCACTAGGCGTAGTTGTAATGAAATATGAACAGAAATGATATCTTGGTCATAATAAGGATGGAAAATTGCTAAGAAGAAACCAGAGACATTTGCTCAGAATGAATATGTCCTAAGAGGACTGTGCTGAATACAGAACTTAAGTCTGAGATGACTTAAGCCAAGAAGTTTGTTGAAAAGTGTCCAGATATATAACCAAGCAGGTGTCATGTGAGGTGTTTCCAGAAACAGTAATGGATGAGTTAAGAAGTGTTCATCTGAGTCCAGAAAATCCTGATAGATTGCCTGAAGGAAATGTATCTGTGTAGTTCCTATTACTTCAGCAAATGAAATGCAGATAAGAGACTCTCCCACATATCTGAAATGCGAAAGATTGCTATGAAAGTCCACAACATTCTCAAGTTAACAAGGACTGAAAAGTTATTTATTACAGTTTTGACAAGTGTCCTGCTGTACTGTTAGTGTTTTAGATAAATGCAATAGAAGGAGGAAAATTAAAATGTGTAAATGCTGAAATGTACTATGAAAAAAAATCTGTATATGTGAATATAATTTTTTTATATCTGCAGATGGGATTTTTTCTTAAAATGCAATGACTAAAAATGCAGTTTTGAAAAGTAATATTTTGTATTCATTACTAGATTTCTATATTTATGTAGTTAGCATCTTTCAATTTTAAAACACCATGATGTATACATGTATATAATTTTAAGAAGTGGGCAGATGCAGCCTGCTTCAGAGCTCAGAATGCATATCATGTGGTTGTATATCATGTAACTGTTATTTGGTCTGAAATATACATTAATGAAGACAGTCATATACAGTTGTGTCAGTTTCTTTATATCTAACATTCTCATATGCCATACGTTGCACTATTAGTTAGCTTCATCCTGGAGAAATGGATTTAGTTTATTTAATTGCCATTTTCTTAACTGTTTGATTCTGAGCAAGTTGTTTAACCAAACGATTCTCCTGGATAACCCCTTAAAAGAGGTGCTTGTGATGAGTGGGTTTGCCCGTTTAAATGAATAAAGTAAAAACACACACACATGCATACACACACACACACACGCACACACACACACACACACACACACACACACACACACACACACACACACACGCATACACATACATACACACACACACACACACACACACACACACACACACACACACACACACACACACACACACACACACACACACACACACATATATCTATGGTTTACTATAAAATGTTGAATAGCACTTACGTGAAACTGGAATGGATTGGATGCATCTTTTCCAGTTTCTGTAATGTCATTCTGAAAATGTTCGAATGCACATTAGCGAATGGTAGTGTGCATTCAATAATATGTATTTGACGTTCTGATAGCAGCTCGCACTACAGTGGGGATCAGGAAATTTACCTTTTTCCTTGCTGTAGTGCGATCTCGGAGTTGGAATATATAATTTGCAGGGGGTGTGGGGATGCAGCTCCTCACATGGGGGATGCAGGGGGAGTGCTCCTGGCATTTCTCTTTTCCTTCAATGTAACTGAGCCCTTTTCCCTTCCTTGGCATAACTCACCCCTGCTCATATGAACCCCACCCATTCTAGGTTACTTATTTCCCATCTCTTCATCTTCATTTCTTGTAAAAATACCACCTGTACCTCTCTTCCTAACCAACTTTATTAATAAACACTCTTGCTTAATAGGGTTGCTAACCCCACAACAATCAATGTCCATATTTACATCTCCTCCTCTTTCCTCTTGCACATCCCTGTTGCTCCATTGAAGCTAGACCAGACGATCCCTTAGGTTGAGCCAAAATACTCACTTATGCTTCCGTAGTAGAGCAAAATATTGATCACATTTGGCCTGCTCTTCTACAATGCTCATCTTATTAGGGTCACTCCACTGCCTCTGCTACCCCTTTATTATTACATCTCTGTGCAAAACCTCTGTCCATTTTAGCACTACCTTAAAACTCTAATACTCCCCTACATAATCTTTATTGATCTTAACACTGATTACTGCATAAATTTCTTGCAACCATTATTTGTCAGTTTCTATCAAATACCAGCTACATTTTTATACCTCCTTTTTTTACCCCTGATACACTACATGAGAACAGCACCTTGCAAGCTATCACCTCTGTAACTCTTTCTGATTTTCTTACTTATTAAATCCACTCCTCTCACCATCCCCAATAGAACTGTCATACATTGAAGCTGCACTTACTAGATTGCCTAACTGCATTCATAGTTACATTAAAAAAATCAGCTTAACCCTCTTACTCAAAAATAAAAACAATATTGTCTACCTGCATAAATCTGGCAGTTTAAATTAGTTTGCAATCAACACTATAACATCCTGTAACATTTGGTATGACTCCGTATTGCAAAAACATGCACACAAAACTGAAACTCACCCCCTACAGCAAATAATTGCACTTTCCCCAGGTGCTACCCCTTCCCTAATCTGAATGTCCATTGGAAAAAAAATCTCTTTTGTGGCCTCAGCACTATTCCTCTTAATCCAAAAGAAGCCTTGGTTGTATAGAGATGGAGTTAAAATGAAAATTAAATAAAAAGCAACTTAGTAGTGCTTAAAAAAGTTTATTAAACAAACAAAATAAATCAGAAAACCAAGCCCTTTCATCTCCAAGTATTAGAGACTTTATCAAGATAGAGCATGCCTAATCAGATACTACATTTATAATCAAGGAGTTAATTAGTGAACTAATCAGAATCAAGACTCATGAATAATTCATGAACAATAACTAGTTCTGCAATTTAAAGTCATATATACAACTACAATTCATTCAAAACCTTATTGTTATCTAATATAACTCATATAAAATATATAATGTATAAATATATATATAAATGTATATAAAATCTATATAAAAATAAATTTTGCATGTTGTGTACCTCTATAAATAAATCAATCACAGTATATTACAGTATGTTAAAAAATGCATAAAACAAATATACTATAAAATATAAAATTACATAATAATAGATGTATATGTATATATAAGTTATATATAAATTACACAAAATACAATAATATATATGTATCAAATATTGTTTATGACTACTATAACCTTTTAAAAACATTATCTTTCTAAAGCTTTCAATCTTAAAAAACAAGTGATGGAAACTATTCCTCTTAAGTTGAATCAGAGCCCAATTCATATGCCTGCACAAACACTGAGCTCTCTACTACAGATTTTGCCATCTTTCTTCCACCCAAAAACTTAATTCCATTAACTTTCTCCCTCACTATGGTGAAATAAATATCTTCAAGCACATCCCTGCAAAATTAGTTAAAATAGCATTGAACAATGAGACAAGAGCACTATTGGTTGCTAACCTTACCAGTTAGCCAGTATTCGTGCTTTTTAATCTTCATGTTTTCATTTCATTCTACTTCATCTTCTCTCCCTCTTCTGCCTTTCACTCCTCCTTCCCTTTTTCCTTCTACATTCTCCGGCCATATATAGATTCTGTGTTCCCATTATTGGGGGCCTTCTCTTTTTTCTCATCAAGCCATCCAGCAATCATGGAGTTGGCAAGAAAAACAGAAAAAAAAAAAGAAAAAAAACATTGCCCAGCATTGCTAATAATAGAAAAAATGGGAGGGCATGCACCCTTCCGATATGCATTTTACCTTAGCTGTTTGTGTGACATTTTTTTCTCAAATCATGTAGCTGAAAGACTTGTTTCACCAATTTTTCGACTGGTCTTTTCTTTCGCTGTAACTGCTTTCAGTTCACGTCCCTGCTGCCCTCTTTTCTGTTTTTCAACTGTTGACATCTTTCTGCTCACCCTCAAAAAGTTTCAGCTCAACAAGCTTTCTCCTGTCCTTCTCTTGTTGTTTTCTGTTCATCAAAGGGAGTATCCATGAATACTCTCATTGGCACCTCCTATATATTCAGTCTGAGCCCCTGTCCTCCCTGCCTGATTATATTTCATCTGGTTCTTTTGGGTTCTTGACCATCTACTTTTCCTATTACCTGGGGTACTTCTCACTCTGCTGCACATCCTCTGAGCTCACCTCTTCCTTCCTGTCACTGGCCATGTTCCAAAGTTTGCCCCTTCTCTTCACTTATGACCGTATTTGTTACAGCATTTGCCAGCTCATGCTGTTGTCTTGTCATCTAAGCATATATATCCATCCACAACTCCTTTTTCTCCCATTTCTACACAATCTACACATGGGGTCAGGATGTCACTTCAAAAGTGGCAATCATCTAGAGCCAAGATTTACACCACTGGGTGATAGCCCTGTCAAAATTGTTCTACAATACAACACAAATGCAACACACTTACACCTATCTTTGGAATGTAGGAGGAAACCAGAGCACCCAGCGAAAACCCATACAAACAATGGCAAGACATGCAGACACATCACAGAAGGCACCCCAGCCGAAAATGACAGGTGCCCAAGTTAATAAATCTGTGTATTGCCAAATGGAAGTTTGTTTCAGCCCCGGTGATGCATAAAGCAGGATGATGGATTTTTGAAGATGAGTATGAGTTTGGGGGTGGGAGTTTGTGTGTGTGTGTGTGTGTGTGTGTGTGTGTGTGTGTGTGTGTGTGTGTGTGTGTGTGTGTGTGCGTGTGTGCGTGTGTGTGTGTGTGTGTGTGTGTGTGTGTGTGTGTGTGTGTGTGTGTGTGTGTGTGTGTGTGTGTGTGTGTGTGTGAGAGGGTCGCAGTAAGGGTTAGGAAGGGGAAAGGATGTAGTGTTTTGATATGTTATGATTTTATTACTGAAACTTTAAGATATATTGAATATTTCTTCATTGGAGATGGGAGTGTTTGTGCAAGTGTTTCCAGGTTATGGTTAGAGTATGGGCTAGGTGAAGGGATAGTTGTAGTCTTGTCTGAGTGTTGATGTCTGTGATTAAATGGTCTTTATTTTTTTAGTGTAACTGATCAGAAAAGGAAAACATCAGTTTGGTATTTTAATGAAGTTTTCTATGAAAAGTAAGTTAGATAGATTGTTCTTTTTGCATAATGTTTAATAATACAGTGAAGTTTATATACATATATACACCAATGGATCAACTTCTGCTTACAGAAATCCCTCTTTTTTGAACTTCATAATGATGAAACACCATTGTGAAAGATGTAGTTTCACGAACACCCAGATCATCATAAAATAACTCCAGGAAACAAAACACTTGGCCAACATGGTGAACTTTGCCCTTTTCAACATTATAGTGCAATCTTGATGTTTGTATATTTAGTTACACCTCCCACATGGGAGGTGTGAGGGGTGAAGCCCCCCACTTGGGTGGGTTTGATTTGCTTTGGTTTGCTGTTGAAGTGCTGCTGGACAAGTGGGTCATTTCCTGGAGTTATTTTACGGTGACCTGGGTGTTTGTGAAACTACATCTTCGGCAATACCATCTCATCATTATGAAGTTCGAAAAAGTGGGATTTCAGTATGTAGAAGTAGATCCACACCAATATACACGGGTGCATTTCATTATGTTGAATGTTGACTTGATTGTTAGGATGCGCTGCTGAGTTTTTATGACAGATGTTGGTTTTGCTGAGTGCGGAGTCTGCTGATGTGATAATATTGACCTTTTTGTTATATATGGAATGAGCCTTACATTAAAATAAGAGACTGAGTGTATTTGCCAAATGTGGTAATACTATAGCAATAACCCACGCCTGGGTTTGGGTAATGCTGGATTTACCCACGGTTGGTGTGGTTTGGTCATGAGGACAAAGCCCGAGTGGCCAAACAAAGCCAACCATGGGTAAATCCAGCATTACCCACACCCAGAAGTGGGTTATTGCTATTAAACAATGACATTATTTAAGAAAAAAAAATTACTTTTCTTGAATAATGGCATTGTATAATGCCTCCTTGCTGCCCTTCCGCAGCTGTCTGGTATTCTGCGGCAGTTCTGATGTACTGCGCATGCACATGCCTACGCAGTACATCAGAGCTGTGGGCAAAAGCAACAGAGAAAGCAAGATCTCCGTTGCTTTTTAAAAACTGTTTCGCTATGTTAAATGAGTTTAACATAGCGAGACAGCTTTAAAAAAAGCAATGGAGAATATCCGTTGCTTTTTTAAAACTGTTTTGCTATGTTAAACCCATTTAAAATAGCGAGACAGTTTTGAAAAAAGCAACGGAGAAAGCAAGATTTCCGTTGCATTTTAAAAACTGTTTTGCTATGTTAAATGAGTTTAACATAGCGAGACAGCTTTAAAAAAAGCAATGGATATTCTCCATTGCTTTTTTAAAGCTGTCTCGCTATGTTAAACTCGTTTAACACAGCGAGACAGTGTGAAGCAATGGAGATCTTGCGTTCTCCGTTGTTGTAATAAAAGAGTTATAGTAATGGAAAAAGTCCAGGCGACCGGACCTTTTTCCATTACTATAACTCTGATTTACAACGTGCACCTGACCAATCAGCGTACACGTTTTTGAATATTTAATGGGGGGTCGTTGTATAATTAAATTTTTATGCTATGTATAGACTGATCCTTGGGTTAAAATAAGTGGCTGTGTGTGTTGATGACAAAACTTTTAAAAAAACTGAACGTTTTATGTTTTATCATTAATGGTGGGACAGTGTGTGCAAGTGTAAGGGCTAGGTAAGGGGATAGTTTTAGTGTTTTTATATGTATGCTATTGTATGAGAAGTGTGTCCGAGTGTCTTGTGTTGTGCTACTGCTAGGGGAAGGTTTTTTTTTTCCTCTTTACTTGAAGAGCTGGGGGCATGAATTTGGTATTGCATGAGGTTGATTTACTGTAGGAAGCCAATTGGCTTCCTACAGTAATCCAAATACTTTTTTTCTCTTTACCTTAAGAGGTGAGGAGGTGGAATGCAAGTTTGTGGAACCAACATAGGGTGCTAGTTGATCCAGCTACACCTCTACAAAAAAAAAATCTTTTCTTAGCAATATCACTATTCGGACAAAAGTTTGTCTGGTGTTACTTTAAGGGGTTTTGTTTTCTTTTCTTTTTTGTTTTAGTTCACAGATAACAAAAGGAGAGCATTTGTTTTCCTTTTGTGATTGGTTACATTTCGGCCACTTTTTTTTTGTTCTCTGAAGTGAATTTCGACTTGTAGATATCAGCTGAATGACTGTCAATATTTTTACAAATTTGTAAGATGATCCTTGCTAATACACTCATATCTATCTGTCTAAAGAAACAATTTTGTGGTACTTTTCCTAGAGTTCATAGTATATATCTATATCTATCTATCTATCTATCTATCTATCTATCTATCTATCTATCTATCTATCTATCTATCTATCTATCTATCTATCCATCTATCTATTTATCTATCTGTCTACACAAACACACACACACACTCATGCATACACATATAGGCAGCTTACTCTCTGTTCCTCTGTCAAATGCATTGTCAAATGAATTAGTCTGTTGATACATGGTTTATGATGCTCACACACACACGCGCGTGTGTGTCTGTGTGTGTGTGCGTGTGTGTGTGTGTGTGCGTGTGTGTGTGTGTGTGTGTGTGTGTGTGTGTGTGTGTGTGTGTGTGTGTGTGCATGCATGTGCATATCATATAGAGAGATTCATATGTATTTATGTGTGTTGTTGTTGTTGTTGTGTCTTTCGGCTTTTCCTGGTTAGGGGTCGCCACAGTGGAACTCCGGTCCGCTAATGATTGGCAGCCCTGACGCACAACCTTCAATGAAGGTACGCCCATTCATGCATGTCTTCACGCAGAAGACGCTCTAGCTGAGAGTTGAACCGCACAGCATCTTACTGTGAGGCGACAACGCTACCACAGCACCACCACCGCGGATCATATGTATGTGTGTATGTATGCATAAAGTCCTTTAATTTGCCCAATGACCTACTTTAAAGCCCTGTTGTTTTGGTAGATGCCACAAGACAAGCTTGCCTTAAGTCTGCTACTGTATTTGAGAAGAAAAATAGTCCTACATCATCTAGGAAGTGATTTGTGGAATATGCAGCACAGCGCTAGAGTGCAAATTGCAATAGCAAGTACTTGTCCTGGTTCCTATCCACTCTCCCTAACCCCTTTTTCCTGAACTAGTACATCCTAGTCCTCTCCTGTGCCTGGTAGTGCCTGCTTCATGTGACAGCAGTTTTCAGGGCTTTTAGCTTCCTAATGATATTGGATTCAGCATTGTCAGTTGTGGTCTCCTGTGGCTGATTGTTTACTGCCCTACTATATTGTATCCCTGTTGTGGCTGACTGCTAATGTCCTGCTATATTGTATCCTTGCTGTGATAGTGTCACCTTGCTGAATTACTTCTTCTTTCCGCCCTATATTTAATACTGTGACACACTGTAGCCTACTGCTGATACCTTGAATACTTTATCATGGTACCTGTGTCTGTTATACCAAATGTGCCTTGTAACATTTTGCCATTGGTATTATCTGCATTATGGAATCTGGTGACATTGTGTTTATTGTATTAATCACTTCATGATGTGTTTGACTCTGCTGTATCTATGGCTTCTGAAATATTTTGCTGTGGTACATGTGCCTGCTGATCAGATCTATTCTGGTACTACATTGACCACTGCACTGGAATATTCCTGATTGCTACACATGCATTCTTAGGATATTATTTTATTGAATAGCTCCGGGTTTCTGGTGTTGTGATATGCGTCCCTTTTCTTCAGCTGACCTGCATTGTGCTGTACTGAGATGCACTGCATTGAGTTGTACTGTATTGTGCTGTATCATATTGTACTGTATTGTATTATATTGTACTGGAATTAACTATTTTGCTCTAAGTCACTGTTTTCATTGTTTTCTTATACAGCACACAGCTCTCACTCTATCACTTCTAGATAGACCAATAATCATTAATTCATCACATAACATATGTCATCAGGCATGTCTGAATTGATCATGGGTCTTCAGGCTGTCTCTACTCCATCTGTTGCCAGACTTCTAACACAAGACACTCTAAGGTAGTATTTAAACAGTCACATGCTTACTGACACCCATTGCTATTACACCATAATGAACCTTCATGTGAGAGGCAAATTTGTCACACAAATTGGTTATCTGTAGCCATACTAACACCACACCTACACACCATATTAACATGATTCCTTCTGATTTGGAGGTGTTCCAGAAATTACTTTCAAAACCACAAAGATGTCATAGATACAACACTGTAGACAACTGTATTGATGTTAAATCTCAGCAGCACATTAAAACCCTCTTCGTGGATAGAACAGATGCTAGTTATCTACTGAATGTACTGTGTTCTTTATCTGTAACTATGTTTGTAATATTTTAATCGCTAGGATTCTTCATCTGTAACTATGTCTGTAATATTTTAATTTGTGGAGCTTTTCTCCCTGGGCTTCTGCTGAAAATGGACCTGCGTCCAGTCGGACATTCCTGGCCAACAAATGTAAATAAATAATAAATAAATATAGCTTCTTATACCATCAGCATAAACCACAGCTGCCAGAGTAGATTGGCCAAACCCTTCAGGCTACAAGACCAATTCAGTTACCATGGCAACACAGTTGTTACAGATGATTCCATGGTATGGCACACTAATGTGCCAGTCAAAAGCCTGATCAAAGTCAGGGTAACAGTCAGCTGCCTTTTAGGTGACAGAATTCATCAGCAAGGTGGTCACGTCCCTCCGCCCCAAATATGAATATGATATTTTCATTGTTCATGTGGCATAAATGTCTTGTGATGCACCTCATTAGACTATATGAAGAATATGAAAAAGGACATGATGGAGGTCTCTAACTATGCCTGTAAGACTGCAAGGAAACTAGTCTTCATCAGTATCCTAGAGTCGCCTAGAATGATGACATAATATAAGCAAAAGATGACTGAATAATCGGCTTTGTTACTGACGTCATTCAGAAGGTTCAATGTGTGCCAGCCTGCTGGAAGATGTAAAACAGTCCCACTTGCTTTGTCAGTGATGGCTGGCATCTATCTCTTCAGGGCTTTCACAAACTGGCTAAGACATAGTGCCTTGTTTACACAAATTCAAATCTGGCAAATAACAATGTAGTACTCTTCAATGCTAGTTGCCTAAATAAGAAAATGCCTTTCCTTCAGGCCTTCCTGACTCTAGAAAATGTGGATATTTGGGTTGCCACTAAAAGCTAGTTCCATTGCATTGACAGCACTCCGACCATAACCTGACATTGCCAATGATATAGACAGCAGTAATACTGGAGGTAGTATATCAGTCTTTATCTAAAATACAATCACCTGTGGATTAGTATACTAGGACAATGACCTTGAACTCCTTTATACTGTAACAGTTGTAAACAAGATCGCATATCACATCCTGGCCAAGTACGGAACCTCAACTGTGAAACCCACAAATTAGGTAGAATATATTAATGAACTGGATTCCCTATTCGTTAACCCTAACATTATCTTTCTAGGGGATTTTAGCTACCACTTCATAAAGTGGCACACCTACAACTCTACAAATAAACACGGATAGTGTATCCTTGACATTATCAATGCAAACTCCTTTGATCAGATAATACCCTGCCTCACTGGAGGTATCACCATAGTCTTGGTCTTATCAACACATCCTCTCTCTTCTCCCCATCTACTTTCAAATCCTCATTGACCAAATCAGATAATGAGCTTTATAATTCTCTCTGTGTTCCCAATACAGGTCATTGTCCAACTCAAACACCATTACAAAGTTCTCCAAGACCAATTTCCTTGAACTCAGTAATAACTTGAAACAGTTCAACTGTGTCTCCTGACCTTATAGGGCGTGCAGTCACATATACCCAAAGTTTACACCTCCATCTCAACTCCTATGCAGAAACTCATGTTGCTAGTCACCACAAATACAAAATGAAGTTTAGAAATAAACCCCTCTGATGGAACCTGACTATAAACAATCATTACAATAAAAGGAAACATCTCATAGACCTAAAGAAAAAAACAAGAACTGACTATAAACTACCTTAAAAGGGTTAACAAAGATCCAAAGTGCAAGATCAAATCCTCTAAAGCTAATTACAAATTAAAATGCTATGTTAGCAAAGAATAACTACTATGTATTCTTTAATTACATAAAAAGCATATGTTTTGTGGTGGTTTGAAGACTCCAAAAAATTGGTAGAATTAGTGCAAGTTATGTGCAAGGACACAATGACTCAGGTACAAACAGTGTTTAGTCTCACAGACGGGTTCCCAGTGGGAGTGGGTGTGCACCAGGGTTCAGCTCTGAGCCTAGTGCTGTTTATACTGGTGATGGACTACATTAGCAAGCAAGTCAGAGGACACAGATCAACAAAGTTGCTGCATGCAGACAAAGTGACATTACAGGCAGATTCTGAACAATAACTTCAACAAAGGAAAAGGGAATGGAATGCAAAACTGAAGGCACATGTAATGAAAATGAGTATAGATAAGACAGTTGTAATGGTAGCAAATGGTGGCGTTCAGAAGAAGGTGGGAATTGGATACAAGGGCAAAATAGTAGAACAGGTTAACAGCCTCAAGTATGTGGGATGGTTGGTTGAGGAGAAGGGAAGTCTGAATGAGGAGGTCAAAGCTAGAATCAGAAGGGCTGCAGCCAAATGGCACAGAGTGTCAGGTGTAGTATGACAGATGAATGCCAAAGAAGCTGAAAAGTAAAGTATAGAAAACAGTGGTGCGACCAGTACTATTGTATGGTATGGAAATCTGGGAAGTAAAGGGAGAGCAGTTGAGGAAGCTAGCAGTGACAGAGATGAAGTGCCTGAGACAGGAGGTAGGATGCACACTGTGGGACAGACGAAGAAATGAGGACATAGTAGCAGAAGCCAAAGCAGCTCCAATTACAGAAAAGGTCAAAAAGAACAGATTACTGTGGTCCAGGCACGTGCAGAAAAAACAGAAGATAATCTGGTGTAGATGATTTGGGACAGACAGGTAGAAAACAAGAGAAAATGAGGGCATCTAGCAAAGAGGTGGATGGAATGTGTGAGAAAACACCTGGGACAGTCAGACATGAGTGTCAAAGAAGGCAGAGAGTGGCACTGAATAGAGAGAGATAGTAACAGTTGACATGGCACCCCAACCTCATGTAGAAAAATGGGAAAAAGTGGGTTGATGATGATGATGACAATTTTTTAATTACATAAATAATCTCAGAAATAGCATCCAGCATTGTGTCAGGATTATATCTAATGGCATCAGTCAGTCAAATAGCTAACATCCTTGCAGATAAATTTAGCTTTATCTTCTTTCCTTTGTTATCTGCAGACTTCCAAATACAAAGTCCATGCCACCCTCCACTAATCACTTCTGAATTGATACTAAAAATGACTCTGTAGGAACAACAGCATCAGCTCTAGAAGTCCAGATACGATATTGGATTGTTTCCTAGTCAGTAGGAAATGCTATGTTTCTGACTCTCTCTTTAAAGTATTCAGTCAGATCCTCTCCACTGGATACATATTCCCTCCTTAAAGTATTCAACCATATCCTTTCCATTAGCTGCATACTAGAAGCCTGGAGAACAACTGTAATATTTGTCTTTCACAAGGGATGCCCACCACAATTATAAACTTAGTCTCACCAACATCATTGGCAAAGTGATGGAATGTGTAATCACTGACCTCATAAACATGAACATAGGGATCCTGCAATTTCAAGACCCTAACTAAGCTGGCTTTGTAAAAGTTAGATTAGATGTATTAAACCTATCTGACTTCTTTGAGAGTCACAGTAGCAGTAGACGAGGACAGCTTTGTGCACACTGCTTACCTCATTTTAGCTAAGGCTTTTGACACTATACTCACTCTGGCATCAGTGACAAACTGCACAAACCCAATATAAATCTATATGTAACACACTGGAGTGCCAACTGTCTCACTGAAAGACATCACTCTGTTAGAGATGGGTGGCACACTATCCTCCAAGACACTTGTCACCAGTGGTATGACCCAGGGCTCTGATGTGGGTCCACTACTGTTTAGCATCTACTTCTCTGATGTCAAACTTAACATTAAATAGCTCTGTCTGACCATGTTCATGGATGACTACAAGACTGCAGCCATCATAAACTCCCCTGATGACACTTATAACTTTTTTTTGAATATTTTGACCATTATGTATCCATTATCATTAGGAAAACTTTCTACTTCACTCCTCTGGTTACTAAGGGCATTGCAGCTTGGTTAAATGAGATCATCATTACCTTTTGCTTGTCCCTCATTAGGGCCATACTAGAAAACAATACATCCTTTTATTTGTACCTGTCTAACCATCCAATATAGCTTAAAAAGCACCAGTGGTTACTTACCAAAACCTCTTATTTTATGAACTCCCTAATTTACCCAGAAACATCTAAAATCTCTGTATCTCCACTCTGTCTCATAACAACTACAACAAACTCGAACACAATTTTCTTCAGTTGCACAGTAAGTTGTCATCAGTGCAGTATTACCTTGTGGAATTAATTTAGAAGATGCCCCAGGTAATTATATAATGTAATTTTCCTAGAATCAGCACAGCAGCAGGAAAAATATTTTTCAGTACTATAATCCATTGAGTAGTATATAGTGGAACACTCATAACTAGGGAAGGGATGTATATTACAGTTGGAGATTTTAGTACATCTCTACAAGTCTGTTGCAAAGTATTTCACAGGGGAACTGCAATTAATATAGTACTGTTCATTTGTGGACTCCATGCTACTCGCTGACAACTGTCCTGTAAAGTGTTTGGCAGGAAAACTTGTGGCTTTCTAACTACCTAGGGAGTCTGAGAAAAAAAAAAACTACTCTACGTGCTAGGTTGTAACACTACTACATTCTATTTTCCTGTACTACAATGTTTGTAAAAATCAACATACAAGAAATAAACTTTCTGTGTGACAGCAACACCCTCAAAATGTGTATCACCATCTCCAAGATTGCACTTACACTGAGGCAGGTACTGTTTAAGGTAAGGTTTCCTTACATCTGTCCTTCACAGCAGACTATGTTATGCATTCTGAACAAAGGGCCTGACTACTTTGTGAAGGTAGATAACTGAAAAAGCAGCACCTCAACAAACCTTTCTTTATTTTACCTTATCAGACAAGGTACTGACCAAAATTTTTAATCCCGAGGTTATGAAGGACTGATAATTGTTGTGGATATATCCTTAACATGTAACTAACACTGCTTTGATTGATTAGTCCAGTGATAGGATTCAATTTTGTTTAACATTATAATATTCTTTGTTACCTAAGAAGGCCAATGTTGGTACCTTGGAAGGTATTCTGGTCAGCTGTGACTAAACTACTTGTTTTCCTGGGTTCTTGTAGAATTCATTTAGTCAATTCTTTAGTGCATGGTAGACTTGACACACATCGTTGTGATGCAGCTATTTCAATACTTCATTGCCTTATTTTTTAGGACTAATCTTAGTATGTGTATTCATGGTACAGTGATTTACATGCTGCTAAGATATTTAATTGTAAGTACCTCCAATTATACTCAGTACATAGTTTTCTACTTGTTCTGTACTGATTCATAGATTGGTACTAGGCTAATTGCCCTTGCGGGCCATTTTAAGCCTAGCCAATTACCCCATGTGAGAATCAAACCCCATACCTTGTGTCTGCAAGGCAAACACCTTAACCATTCTGCCATCCTCCCACTCCTCATTTTATATACTACATCCTAATGAAACAAACCGCTGCTTGAAATTCTACCCAGATGTTGTAATTTAATGCTGTAATGATTATTCCCAAAGATGACAGATGACTGCAAAACTATTATTTGCGAAACATTCCATATTCGAAAAAATAATGTTTAAGAGGAAGAGTGTAATTTATGGGAAGGTAAGAATCCAGCAATTTATACGAAGTCAAAGTAAACTTTTTTGTCATTTAGAACTACACAACTGTAGCCTAAATGAAATTCCGTGCATCAGTGCAATTCTTGAGATTACAAAGGAAAGTGAAACAACACATACAAGTAAAGGAATATACATAACTAACAAATACAGTACTACTCCCAATACATGCAAGAAAGAGCAGAGACATTTACCAACACTCATGTATGAAAAGAATACCCTCCCCTAAGTTAACTATCCTATTTAAAGTAAAACAAAACAACTTTTGAAATGCCTAAGTTATTTGTCTAATATTGCACTTGAGTGAGTTTAATAATGCTGACTATGGATATAATAAATAAATATTGCACTTACTTGGAATATATGTAAGTATATATCCCACAAATAAATAAAAATTGACTTATAATGTTTCCGGATCCCTGGGACTAGTGCCCAAGTTCAGAAGTCTAATCACTGTAGGGTAAAAACTGTTACTGAATCTTGTAATCCTGCAGGAGATGCTGCGATATCTCCTGCCCGATGCCAGATGCTTAAACAGTCCATGCGCAGGATGCGTGTTGTCCTGTATTATTTTGGTGGCCTTTAGGATGCTTCTTGGAGAATAAAGATGGTGTATCGATGGAAGACCGGAACCTGTTACCTTCTCTGCAACCCTCACCACTCTTTGTAGCTCCTTCCTTTCGGTAACTGTGCAGCTTCCAAATCACACTGTGAAGTTGCAGGTGAGGATGCTCTCTAGTGAACCTCTATAGAAGGTGCAGAGAATATGACGCAGGAGCTTAGCTTTTTTCTGCCCTCTTAAAAAGTGGAGGCATTTGTGTGCTTTCTTGACCAGTTGGCTGGTGTTTCCTGACCACGAGAGATGCTCTGATATGTGTACACCCAGGAATTTCATACTCTTAACCCTCTCCACACTCTCACCATTGATCCAGAGTACTGGATGGTTTGTTCTTCTTTTCCTGAAGTTGATGATAACCTCTTTGGACTTGCTTACATTCAGGTCAAGGTTGTTCCCCTTGCACCAACTGATCAATAAAGAAAATCCAAATAATCACCAAAACAGTTAAAGGACTTCAAAGTTTGTTTCATTAAAAGTTATAGAGCGTTGGACTTTTTGTTTTATCAGAGATGCCACCTCCTCTCTGTATGCTCTTTCATCATCCCTTGTGATGAGCCCCACAACTGTAGTGTCATCAGCAAATTTGATGATGTGGTTGGACTTGTGCTTAGCATAGTAGTCGTGGGTCAGGATGGTGAATAACAGGGGGGTGATAACACACCCCTGTGGAACCCTGGTGTTAATTGTGATGCACTTTGATGTGTTCTTACCTGAATACACCCTCTGTTTTCTCTCAATCAGGAAGTCCGGGATCCAGTTACAGAGATGTTTACTGATTCCTAAATGTGCCATCTTTTTACTGATTCCTAAATGCGCCAGTCTTTCTGTTAACTGCATTGTTACCACCATATTAAATGCAGAGCTGAAGTCTATGAACAGCATCCTCACATAGTTGTCTTTGCCCTCTAAATGCTCAAGGGGAAATGTGTAGTGCCACTGATGTGGTATCAGCCGTGGAACGGTTAGCTCTGTACGCAAATCGCAGAGGGTCAAAATCAGGAGGTAGGCATGATGAAAGATGCTTTTTGATCAGCCGCTCAAAACATTTCATAATAGTTGGTGTCAGAATGACTGGTCTGTAATCATTAGGGCTAGAAAGAGTGATTTTCTTAGGTAGTGGGATGATGTTAGTTTCCTTGTAGCATGAGGGTACTTTTGCCATGACAAGAGAGGTGTTAAATATTTCCTTGAAGACTTTGCACAATTGATCAGCACAGCCTTTTAACACCTTGCCCAGTATGTTTTCTGGGCCAGCAGCCTTCCTGGGGTTTACTCTCCTTAGCTCTGTTCTTACCTCCTCTGTGCTGAGGCCGAGTATTGCATCCTTCTCATTAGTGGGTAGCTTTAGTGCCAACCTGTTGTTTCTTTCCTCAAATCTACCAAAGAAGATGTTCAAACTATCCAGGAATTCAATGCTGTCCTCACACTGTGTTGACCTGATTTTGTAGTGGATGATCTCCCGTATGCATTGCCATAGTCTCCTTGTATCTTTCATGTCTTCAGAGTGGCTCTGTACCTTTCTGCCATACTCCCTCTTAGCCTCCTTTATACCCCTCCTCACATTACCTCTTGCTACACTTAGGGCTGCTTTGTCCTTAGCCTTGTGAGCTGCACTTCTCTCCTTTAGTAACTCATATACCTTAGGCGTCAGCCATGGCCTCTGGTTAGCTCTAATAGTGATACTCTTGGTATTTGTTACCCCATCAACACAGTTTGAAATGTATGCCATCACTACCTCAGTGTATTCATCAATGTTTATACAATGTTGGAGTGAATGTATAGTGGATGAAAACAAAGAAACTGTTCATATGGTTTGTTTTCCTTTTTCTATTACTGTATATTTACCTATAGGATATTTACATATGTCATATTTTAAGAAATGTCACGTTTAGTAAAGATGTTAAAAATAGTCATTGAACAGTAAAACTGCACATCATGAAATAGGGTTTAAATGAGAGATGAACTAAGTGATGTGTGTTTGCTTGTGTGCATGTGTGTGTGTTTTCGTGTGTGTACCTTTCTATATGGTTCTCATCTAAATGATTGAACATTCATAATGCTGTGATGAAAAACCGGCATTAAGAAGTTCAAACCCACAGAATACTGAACACCCTAAATATTGAAGTTAAAAAAGATCAAGAGAGGAAATGTAGCTCCTCTCCTGATCTTCACACTAAACTCTGCCATAACACTACCCTCAAATTTGTCTGAATTGTCCACCTGCACCTCTGCAGTAATGGGTGCTAACCTTAACCCTAATGTTGCTCCTCCCCCACCATAACCTTGCAGCTTACCTTAATAAAACCCTTCCCAAAAAATGCAACTACACAAGAAACTCTCAGACACACAAATATGCATAATCACAAACTAACAACACTACATCCATCCCCTAACTTAATTCTTACCCTAACCTTAAACTACACACACTCATGTACAAACATACAAAACATATCCCCTCACCTATCCCGTACCTTAATCCTAATTCTCACATGCACACACACACACACACACACACACACACACACACACACACACACACACACACACACACACACACACACACACACAAAAGGTCTCACCCTCTATAACCCCACTCACCTTTTTTGAAAAAACATTGCATCAAAATTTTGACCATTCAGGTATCCATACCTTCATTATTAAGCACCACCCCTTGCAGTACTCTTCAACCAAACAGACATTCAACAGCATTTTTGGAACCCATATATACATACATGTAAGTGTATGTATGTATGTGTGTGTGTGTGTGTGTGTGTGTGTGTGTGTGTGTGTGTGTGTGTGTGTGTGTGTGTGTGTGTGTATGATAAATCAGTTTTATTCTAAAGAAAGTGTCATATTTATATATTTAATTAGATGTACATTATACTATTTTAATAACGTTCTTCTACTATTTACAGTAAGTGCCATGACACCTTTAATATCAACTTAAGCTACCACCAGTTCAGGCAGATATGATATTGATTTAATATTTTCTTGCAAGTAAGGGATCTCTGGGCTGCAGCACCTCCATAATACTGCAATACTGTGTCAGTACAGTACATAGATCCAAGCACCTGGAGTAAGAGTAGAACCCCCAAGCTTTTTAATCTTCCAAGCATCAAAGACAGGTGTTCAACCTGTAGAGCCTCTGATGCTGCAGTACCTAAAACCCTTCTCCTTCTAAGGGGTCCATGCCTCCTCTGTTACCGTTTACCTACTAGTTTAAACTGAGTGACTATGGATATTTGAAATACATAACAGTGAAACACGCTACCCTAAGCCAAATATGTGATTAGGTAGGATAATTATTCTTATGTTGGATAGTAACTTGGTGTTAAAAATACTGAATATGTGCAAGGCCTTTGTCCCATCCATGGAAGATACATTCGTGATTATGGAGAAGAAAAGCACAGTAACAGAAGACATATGTT